>NC_042980.1:22478930-22751430 GCF_901001165.1 Salmo trutta | reverse complement strand
TTAGTGATGTAGAAAGGAGAAGCCTTGGATTCAGCCTCCAGCCTATCCATTATCAGCACTCAACACAGCTACAGGGTCAGGCCACCCTCTATCTCCCCAGGGGGTGCTGCATACACAAAATACTCCCTCCTCTGTCGGTTGTTCCAAGCCAGGCTGGGAGCACACACACACACACACACACACACACACACACACACACACACACACACACACACACACACACACAAATAATGCAGAACTGTTCAAATGCTTCTATGGTGTAACGGCTTATGGCTCGGCGAGGTCACAGGTCAGGGGATCGATAGTGGCATGGAGGAGGAGGAGAGAGGGATTATGTATTGCAAATAATCACCTGAGATTCATACTATCAAAAACCACTTAACACAACCAACCATCAACACACAGTAGTCCCACCCACACCTCATTTGCATAGCCAATACAGTGTAAAAGCTTGACATTGAAAAATGTGTATAAAATGCCTATTGATCTGCCCACTAAATTCAAACACATCACTGTACATGACACTAAAGGAGAAAAGTTGGCAGGGCGACATGCCTGTTTGTGGCCTTCAGCTTTGGGGTGAGAAAGATTTATCTTCTCTGGTCTGGCTGGCTGGCTGTCTGGCTGGTTGTCTGGCTGGCTGACTGCCTGTATGGCTGGTTAGGTGGCTGGCTGGCTAGCTGGGTGGCTGAATGTGGTCTCTTGGCTGAGTCCAGGGACGTTGCGTCCGCTGCCCCACTCCACCCGACCCGGCCAGTGACTCAGAGATATATCATTTATGAGGACTCCACCACCGGACTCAATAATGCATGGGGCCTTGAGTCACGGACAGTCTTTTAGGGAGGGAGAGGGAGAGGGAGAGGGAGAGAGAGAGAGAGAGAGAGAGAGAGAGAGAAAGAAAGAAAGAAAATAACTGTGGCGCTGTCACTTTCTTTAGGGATACTATATTTAGTGTGGTTCATGACTCAGGGGGTGAAGGAGGGCCTGGCACAGTGTGAGAACAATACTGAATTATGGGTGGCCCATCTCTTTCTCAGGTGGATGACGTTAGCAGCCCATGATGCTGTGAGAATGCAGCATGGAAAAAGGGATTTCCCCCCAACACAATACCAATGAGCACATCAGGAAATACATTCATTCCACCACACACACAGGATATAAGAGTCTCCTTAAGACCACCACCATCTATAAACGTTTTCCGTACTACAGAGAGGAAGAGGAACCGTTTTACAGGCACTGTGTTTACAGTCACATTGTGTAAATTAACAGAGCATGCCTTCCGCTGCATTCTGCTACTTTCAGGACCACACAATGGCTACTTGTGTGATACCCCCTAGAGAGGAACAATGCATTGTTTGTAGCCTCGCTGAAGCTAAATGTTTGTTTAGTGAGGGGGATACCTAAATACAGGACCACCGGACGTTGTAAAAAATGTCCTCTACTGATTTGTTTTGTGGAGAAGGACAGGGAAAACAGGGGCTTGGTGCTTGGCAACTGTTAGAGTATTTTATGATCAGTCAATTAGAGAGAGAGACAATCGATTGAGTGATGAACAGACACAATGCACAATGAACACAGTGACACACATAGATGCAAAACAGGACAGGCTCATACATTTATATAGTCACATTATTGGTTGTGCTCTTCAAATGATCTATTGACACAGGTCAATATAAGAATAAAGGCTAGGTTAGGTTAGTGTTTTCCATTTTACTCTTACTGTGGGTGATGATGGCTTTCACTGACAACACCACACAATTTACTAGGAGGGAGGGACATGCCATCCATTGCATAGAGCCACAGACAGTATTGTAACCTATATCCCCTGGCAACATGGTGGCTCTAGTGGTCATACTGTAGCTCTCTGGCTTAATCCCAAATGGCATCCTATTCCCTATAGGGCCCTGGTCAAAAGTAGTGCACTATGTAGGGAATAGGGTGGCATTTGGGACACATCCTCTGAGTCTGTCTGTACATAATATGACTCTCTGGCTCCCTGCATACTGTAGCAACAGCAGATCCCTAGCACGGCCAGGTCTGGGGTCCTGATTAAATGTTATGCATGTCGAGGGAGCATGCTAACACAATCACGCTGCTAGCAACAGCAGCAGTAGAGTACATCAAATCAGCAACTCTCCTGATGGGAACCCATGAAATCCAATTTCCCTATCTATCCATCGTCTCTATCTCTCTGCAGTACACTGTCTGGGAATATGATCCCGCTAAAGGAAGCATTCATGGCTTACCTTTCACTATACTAGTAATCAGTAGCTGGCTGATACCACAGTCAGGTAATACCACTGCTGTAAGGTAATTATAGGCTAGTGGCTAGGCTAGTGGCTACCAGTGGCTTATATCTGAATACAAATACATATCCTCTGGTGGCTAGAAGCGCTGTTATTACTACGACTAGGAAAACTGAAAATAACCAGACCTGACAATCTCTACAGGGAAATGACATGGTATGGTTAATCCTCTTTACAGGGCACAATATTATGATTGAGTTTCACTCATCTGCAAATTGGCTGACAATTACATTGGGAAGCCTAATCAACTGTCTCACCAGATATATATTAAATACTGGCCCTAAGCCACTGATGATGTCTAGGAATGGTGCATCTGTCTGTGTGTGTGTGTGTGTGTGTGTGTGTGTGCGTGTGTGTGTGTGTGTGTGTGTGTGTGTGTGTGTGTGTGTGTGTGTGTGTGTGTGTGTGTGTGTGTGTGTGTGTGTGTGTGTGTGTGTGAGCGTGTGTCCATGCATCTGCCTCAGTAACAAGTCATACACACAGAGGTGAAGCAGCCTTTGAATAGGTGATACAGATGACAAACTGCCAATGGAATCATCCATGGATCATCCTCTTACCCAGACGAGGGTCATCACATCACAGCCAGATCGATATTGTTCCATCCTCACCTATAAGGAGTCTCACTGCACAGCAAATAGACCTGGCTGGTTACTCTCTGAGTAATCAATCCAAATCACTCATCCTTAAGGACCCACTGACCCGTGTGTGTGTGTGTGTGTGTGTGTGTGTGTGTGTGTGTGTGTGTGTGTGTGTGTGTGTGTGTGTGTGTTGAGGGGGTGGAACTCAAACCAACCCAGTAATCTTTATGGTAATAGTAAGGAAGCACCATCAATATTAGCACAACAAAGTCAGGGGAGCCTTGAGAGGTCCTTTCAACACAGATCCAGCCACCGAGATGGGAGTATTATGATGCAGAATATTCAGTGTGCTCAAGGCTCCTGAGTGATATTGTGCTGGGCTCACAACGGTTTGATGAAGGCAACGGGCAAGGATGAGTCCATTACAGACACTGCAGGGTTTTTTCTGCATAGAAAAGTCTTGGGCGGGCCACCTACGTTTTATCTTGGCCCGCCTATGCCGAGATGGTAAAACGTTTTCAGTGTAAACTTAAACTGCTAAAACCATACTTAAAACTGTACAATTTTCTCTGCGCCTCATCACAAAATGAGTATAATTGCAGGAAATTAGATTTAAAACAGCATCCTTTTGTCTCTGCGGCCAAGAGGAGGGCATCTAAAAGTTCTGGTTGCCAACCGCGCCATTGGCCACGCCCACTCCCACGCCCTGCCACGACCACCACCTAAGCCCCATTTTAATCCAGAAAAAACCCTGCACTGTGGTCCATGTCCATCCTATTGCTTTTGAAACCATAATCTCAGCCCTAAATGATGTGTCATACTAAAGAGGACAACAAGTATCATTGATGACTTGATCATACCTCTCTAGCATCCTGATCTAGAACCCAACACAGAACACTCAGTATTACAGTAAAAAAAACACTCAAGGACACACATGGATGTTTACTAGGAAATGCACCTGAGAAAAAAAGCCCATTCCTGAGAAACAGATCTTGACTACTGAAAACCAAGAATTTATTCCAACTCAGACAGCTCAAACTAAGAGCAGCATCCATGATGGTAGAAGCCGCTATGAACTGAATAAAAACCATGATTGTTTTAAAAGTGATAATGTTAATAAGCAGAAACAATACAACACCATTAGACAAATATTCCTTTGTTACGGCAGGGAGAGTTTACAGGCAGTACATTATCACAGAATTATATTGTGCCTATGGGGTTTCATTTTTCTGAACACAAGACACACACAGACACACTGGAGAGCTTCATGCTTACAGCCTTTATCTCTATCCGTTCAGCCCCAGATAAGGAGAGAATTTCTATCGTTTTTCATGACAGAACGGCTCCATTTCTGTTTTGGAGAGAGAGACGCAACATGGATGCCCCACTCTGAGAGGTTGCATGGTCATTTACCGTCCTAGAGAAGCCACTGTAGCCTCGGGGAGCCACAGAGAAAAAAAGAAAATGACATTGTTTCAGTCTGTCTAATCTCTTGTGGAAAGATTCTGCGTTTAAGATATGTAGGATAAGACCAGCAGTAGTTCTGGTGTTTTTTGTCTCTGGTTATTTGGAAAAATCACGATTTTGCAGGTGTTAGGCACATCTTTCGTATTTCGGAAGGAGAGGGGACATTCGCCCATAACTTGCAAAGAGAGAGGGTGGAGCTCCTCGTTCCGGTTTCGCTCCTCATTCTAGCATTTCTTGATGTCTTCTATTAACATGTATGGAGCCAGAACTTAATCGAGCAGCTGACCAATTATGTGAGACTTTAGTTCTGGGTTAACCGAGATTACAGTCTGTCAGACCAGCCGTTTGATTATACTCCTTCACCAGTCTCTGAAAATGATCATGTGCAGTGAGTTGCAACTATCAAGGGCTGCTATTAAACCAGACAGAGCCTTAGAATTCTTTCATCAGAATGCTTCTCTTATCATTGGGAGGGACGTTGACCGACTGAGACCGACCCTTTTACCTAAACACAGTCAGTGGAGATTCAGAACCAGAAGCATGACGATTCAGCTCGATTGAGGATAATCCTCCCAACTCAACAACAAATGGACAGAGTCTGAAGCCTGGCCTGAATCTCAATAGTTCTCCTGTTGTACTGGGAGTCAACAATGTATTCCTTTGCTTGTAGGTTACACACTGCCTGCCTTCAACCGTGCAGGTAAATAAGATATGCTGCATGCCTTTACAGTCATTACCATTCCACATCTGGGTGATTGCTCTCTCGGCATGCTTACATGCATCTCCCTCTGTGAGGAATACCTTTCGGAGACATTTAGAAACTGTGGAGATATTCTACAACAGTTGAAAAATATGGAGTATAGGCATAAAATAACAATAGCTCGTTGTATGAGATTTTTTTCTTTGTTCTTTCCTCTAAAATGCTGTTAAGGCCAAACCTCAAACCACTCAGTCATAATGGTACAGTGAATGGTGGCTAGCGGCTAATTCCACCAGAGGAGCTGATGGGAATTCCTGGTGAGCTACTGTCCTAAAATAAGAGAGTGCTGTGGACTGGAACTGCTGTTATGTGGCTGGCTGTAGTCTGTAGGCTGGGTCTTGTGTGCTAGGCTGCAAGCACGGGCACCCCACAGAGAAGAGTGATCAGTCATTACCTTTCAGCCTTCCAGCCACTCAACCACAGTCAGTCCATAGACAGGGAGAAGGACCAGCCAGCCAGGCAGGCAGGCAGTGCTGAGGTGGGGGGATAAGAGGGCTGAGGCACAGGGGTGGGAAAGAGCACAGCTGGAGCCTCTCTATATATTTACTCATGGCTAGTCCAATGATGTGTGCACACAGAGAGAGCACACAGGGGGAGCTTTTACCAAGCAGAGAGCTGTGAACTGTGATATGTCTGCCTTTTAGCACAAGGGGGACTTTCATTATGACAGAACAGCTATAGGCTACCACAGGTATCGCAAAATAGGTACAGGCCTAAACCCATAGATTTCATCCACCTTGAATGTTCTTTAAGAAACAAAGAAAATAGCTAAATCATGCATTGAACAAAGCACAACGGCTAATCTCAGGTTTATTAATGGGAGATAATTAATGGGAGATAATATTTTAGCAGTGACTGTCAGACACCAACAATGGTTGCTATGGGTCATATTTTCCCGCTGGTCTGCAAGCTATCTTACTAATAGCGTGTTATAAATGCAAACAGGTCCTAGCACTGTAGGCTAGGTTGAATCTTGTGGAGAAAAGGTATTGACATAATTTCAAAGGCTGTCAGTGGACCAGGGGCATCATGTGATGACAAAATAATCTATAGCATGTGCATGGGAATGCCATAGTGGAATTCCGATGGACGGTGAAACAACATACATGACAGGTAACTATACTGAACAAAAATATAAGCGCAACATGCAACAATTTCAATGATTTTACTGAGTTACAGTTCATATAAGGAAATCAGTCAATTTCACATGACTGGGCAGGGGCGCAGCAATGGGTGGAGCCAAGCCCAGCCAATCAGAATGTTTTCCCCACAAAAGGGCTTTATTACAGACAGAACAACTCCTCAGTGTCATCAGCTGTCCGGGTGGCTAGCTCAGACGATCCTGCAGGTAAATGTACATTTTTATTTCATTTTACCTTTATTTAACTAGGCAAGTCAGTTAAGAACAAATCATTTTTTACAATGATGGCCTACCCTGGCCAAACCCTCCACTAACCCGGATGACGCTGGGCCAATTGTGCACTGCCCTATGGGACTCCAGATCACAGCCGGTTGTGATACAGCCGGGATCAAACCCGAGTCTGTAGTGACGCCTCTAGCACTGCAATGCAGTGCCTTAGACTGCTGCGCCACTTAGCCCCCCAGAAGAAGCCGGATGTGAAGATCCTTGGCTGGCGTGGTTGTGAGGCCGGTCGGACGTACTGCCAAATTCTCTAAAACGATATTGGAGGCAGCTTATGGTAGAGAAATTAACATTAAATTCTCTGGCAACAGTTCTGGTGGCCATTCCTGCAGTCAGCATGCCAACTGCATCTGTAGCACTGTGTTGTATGATAAAACAGCACATTTTAGAGTGGCCTTTTATTGTCCCCAGCACAAGGTGCACCTGTGTAATGATCATGCTGTTTAATCAGCTTCTTGATATGCCACACCTGTCAGGTGGATGGATTATCTTGGCAAAGGATAAATACTCACTAACAGGGATGTAAAGAAATGTGTGTACAAAATTGGAGAGAAATAAGCTTTTTGTGCGTATGGAACATTTCTGGGATCTTTTATTTCAGCTCATGAAACATGGGACCAACACTTTAAATGTTGCGTTTTATATTTTTCGTTCAGTGTAGTTCATACATACCAGTAGTCAAAGGCCCATTCCCATTTTAAGAGGTTTAACGCCCAACTAATCTCAGCAACCCAGAACCAAATAACACTCTAAGCCCCAACAGACAGGCCTGGTATGTTTTGTTTGACACAGCAGAACATGGGTAGTACAGTAAGTGCAGGGGTATTAGCATGTTATTTAGTGGTGACTGACTGGTGACCTTGCTGCTTTCCTCTTTGACTAAGTGCCATTTATTTTCCACTTGGCTTTTTATTCTCCTTGTTCGCGGATGGAAACCCTGACAACTGATGACAGCTGAAAACAAGCCTTATGCGTGTGCGTGAGGGCGTGCCTGTGTGTGTGCATGTGTGTTAATTAACCATTTCACTATCCTAAACAGCTATAGATCAGTGTGCAGTGAGTCATTAGTGGTGTGTTGTTGCCCCAGCTGTATAGTCTTTAAATACCCCAGTGATGGTAATTATTGGCTCTCTACAACAGCCGCGTGTGTGTGTTTGTGTGTGCTCTGCTGCGCCCCCTGCACCACCGCCCCGGGCCTGCCTAGCCTGATGCGCTTTTGTTGATTGTCTGTCTGGGAGGGGGATCCTTCTCTGCCTTTATATCTCTCTCTCTCCCTCTCTTTCATCCCCCTCTCCATCTCATCTCCTTTTCCTTCTCTCTCTTTCTCTCTCCCTGTCTTCATGCAGCTGTGACTGATGTTTTAACAAGATACAATAGGATCTGTTTAGCCACCAGCCAGGAAAAAAGGTTGCTCCTAGGTCCCTAGGGAAGAGGTTACTGTGGTGGAGAGGGGACAGGGGGTGGGGGTGCCCTCTAAAATGAACAGGCTTTCTGCAGTCGTTATTTACCTGGCTGACACTATCAAATTGCCATTGTATTGTTCTGTTTTTCCATTAGAACCCTGACCTGTAACCAATAAATTATAGCAATAGTGAATTTGGAAAGAGTGGGACATCATATAAACTGGGACAGCTTAATCCTGACACGTTTTTATCTTGGTTTGACAAGAGAAAATCAAAACTATTGTTACTAAGCCCTTGCAGAGAAACCACATGATCAAAATCACATCACTTCATTGATGTGACATCATAGAGGGGGGCAGAGTAAGCTTCAAACAGGAAGCTCACCCCACAAAGCACACGGTAAGATCAGTGACATAGCTTTTTTCTGTTTTGATGTTAAAGTTATAAAACTTTCATAAATAATACACTGTGCCCTATTGTGATGTAAATGTGCATACTATGTACTGGTGCATTAAAATACAAATAAGTTGTCAATATTATGTTTACATTTTGTAATAAATAAAAAACATCGTTGTCTCGCTTTACCAACCATTGCTAGCTAAAGTAGGAAGGCATGGAGTAGGTAAAGTGGGACAGTCTTATATAGGCTTTTCCAATGGAGGAAAGAGATCCAGGTTACATTAGCGACCACCTGTACAGTACGTAGGTTAGGCAGGGCTCTAGTTCTTCTAGTCCTAAATCCTTTACATTTTTCATTGTAGCATTTTTTTGCATTTCCGTCTTCTGTAACCTCTTCAGGGATCTATCCAGCATATTAGTCCATTTCTGAAATCCTAAGATGTTTCCTAATCACACAAAATGGAATTGTCACTGGGGTACAATTAGGACTTTAATAATGGTGTCCCAATTTATCTAACCTACTGTCCCAGTCTACCAAATGCAAACTGAAAATATGGTTTTGACAAATAGGTGTGTCATGCCTCCTGTGAATATGATATCAACATTTTTGTTGTTCTTTTTTGTGATTAGGAAACATCTTGAGGATTTCAGAAATGTATCATGTGTTGGGCTAATATGTTGGATAAATGTCAAAAGAGGTTACAGAAGACAGAAATGCAAAAAGTGTCCCACTTATTCCGAATTCACGCCATGTGGTAGCCATATCGAGGGAGTTAGATAGTGGAGATTGAGTTATTTAATCAGTTTGTCATTTTCCACATTCTTTTTACATTAGAGAGATAATGGTGCTCTTGAAAGGCAGCATTCCTCTGATCAAGGGCAAGTGCCAAGCAACTGATTTGATGTCAGTGCTTTCAAGGCGCAGGGGGGTACACGGTAGACCCTCCCTTCCATCAGTCCAGTCAGAGCTACCTGAGCTGCTGCACTGGGAAGGAGGGACACAGACAATCTCCAAATAAGATACACATGAAGCAATATTTATGGCGCCCTATGATTTTCATCCAAGTATGAAAATATATCTCCTGTCTGTCACAAATATGTTGGACTGCAGCAGTGGAGATTGTGCAAATAAGAAGCCAATTGATGACTCATACCGAAATCCAAAGACCAGTATGTTAGAGATCCACTCAGCAACACAAGCTGTGTTCGCTACAGTAAATAGGCTTAACCTAAGCATTTTGAGAAGGACACAGATTAAGGAGCCTCAAACCTTACGGTAAACTGCAGTACATGAGTCTGCTCAGTTATGCAGTGAATATGGGGGTGTAACTGCATCTTGATTGGCATACTACGCAAAAGTAGAATATGAGTTATTACCGTAATCACCTAATGACTGTTCTCTAATGGCTTTTACTTAACTATTTGGAAGTCATTGGACCTAAAAGTCCTGATCTCAGCCAATAGCTTAATGGAATGAACACAATTACACTCAGAGGAGAAAAGTAATGCCAACATGCTCCAAATGAAAATAGATTGCATTACGGTACGATGACGGTCTCAAGTAGGCATCAGCAATAGGCATTAGGATGGCTGTCTCAAGTGTACATCAGCATAAGACCCCTCACCTACCTGCCTGCCAGGGATATCTGCTGCTTCAGCCTGAGTAAACTGCCTGTCTGTCTAATTACATCTAGTGCTATTGACTCTTTTTAGTGTGTGTGTGTGTGTGTGTGTGTGTGTGTGTGTGTGTGTGTGTGTGTGTGTGTGTGTGTGTGGCCAGCTAGAGACATACTGTAGTGTAGGAACCCACAGCAACATTTGCTGACCTTTGTCCACAGCACATCGCTTGATTAAATCCCTGTTAAGCTCTGAGGCACAGCGTGAATAATCCACCTGTTAAGGCTATGATCACTCTTGTTGTTCAATGTCAAGCTTGTGTCTTATTAAAGCTCAGACACACCAGTAGGATTTTCAAAAGTTTGCCTGCCAGTCAATCTCTTTTATGTTCACACAGCAAAGACCTTGAAGTAGTCAGCCACTCAGCCTTGATAAAATACTCCAAACCAGAAGGTGGCAGTACTGTTGTATGGCAATGCATGTCTGTGTGTGTCTAGATTCTAATGTTAGCTAGCTAGCTGCGCTAATGTTACTATTTTGTAGAAACCCCTTGTTGATACTAGCCAGATGGCCACAGCTAGATAACTACCTAGCAAGATGACGAAGAAACAATTTAATTCATGCTCCATAATCCCATACTAGCTAGCTAATGTTAGCACAACATAGATAGCTAACATAAACTCACTCACTTTTGTACATCGCCTTGGTCCGTACAATTGACCTTATTTTAGCGCCCAAAAAACGTAATACTTCCAGATCAACTGTAATGTCAATACCATTGTAAAGCACAATTTCTCCCCTTTCCAACAGAATCCATTACAAGACCTCCACGCTGCCCGTTTCTGCATGATTCAAGAAGGCAATGAGCTCCGTCGGGTCTTTTTAAAAATGGCGGGTGGAGAAGCGAAACTAATGCGTGATAGTGAGGAGAGATGTTGTGTGGGGAAACTGCTTTTTTTCATTTGATCTGTCAAACTTATCGCCTCTAAAATGTAAATAAAACACTATAAAGAGTTTATATAATGTGTCATTACATACCTATTTGAAGGTTTGTGTCAAATTTGAATCAGGTTTTTAGGGCGGTGCTAAAGTGACCTTCAGAAGTAAACAGCGGCTTTGAGAGTCATGATTGCTTGCAGTGATGACACAAAAAATGACTAGGTATCCCCCTTACCCCCGTCACTGTCCATTTCTTGTTTTTAAATGATGAGAGAAGTGCTACGCCTGGTGGAGAGAGATTGTAAGACAGAAATAGTTGCTTTATGCGTGCTGTACATTACGGCATGACACGTCACAATGTAACGGAGGGTCCGTTTTTTCTACTTTTCTCTCTATACTATAGAGCCATTACCATGTCGATCAACGCTTGAATAGAAACGTAGTTCACACCTCAGATTTTGAAGTCAACACAGTCGCTACAGTCCCATTAGTTTTCTTTGCAGCCTTGTTTGAATGTCGCGGTTGTGCACATTTGTACGGAATGGGTTGAGTTTACGTTAGCTAGCTAAGGACTCTAACTCAGCGGCTAACACAGGCAGCTTTTTCATGGAAACTAGCTAATCCATTGTGATTTAATTATAATATCAATACTAGCTGCAGTGGTTAGCTAGCTTGGAGGAAGTATTTAGTGTTGTATGTGTTGCATCTATGCATTTAGCTAGCTACCATCCCATAGCCAACATTGCATATGAAGTGTTATTGGCTCATCCATGGATGTACAGAGAAAATGCCCTCTTTTTTCCTTTTTGTTGTCTCTCCTGTTGGCTCCCCCAAGTGGGTGTTCGTGCTCTCTGATTTGCTCAAAGTGAAGTTGTTGGCCACTAACGAGCATTGTGATTCTACAAGTAGAAATGTTAGGTTCGTCACTACCGGGTCGGCACATAGCAGGTACCGCTTTTGTTTTAGCAAGAGAAGGAACGGCCTCTCACTATGATAATTACCTATCGGCAGTCTATCGGCAGTGATATTCTCGGTGTGTTTCATGCTTTAGTAGTGCAGAGTGAGTTCTATAATCACATGAACCAGGGGGAATCCTATATAAAACCAGTTGTGCAAAGAAAATCATGGAAGCATGGAATGAGAGTGCCCTTGCATGACTTCCATCACACACGGAAGAGATATGGTCTTCACATAGATGTTTTTTACTGTCACATACACCGGTGAGCTTCAGGGAAATGTGTTGTTTTACAGGCTCAGCCATAGTAATCTGGCACCCCTGGAGCAAATGATGGTTAAATGCCTTGCTCAAGGGCACATCCATAGATTTTCACCTTGTCAGCTCAGGTAATCAAACCAGCGAACTTTCGGTTAGTGGCCCAATGCTCTAACCACTAGACTACCGGCCACCTACCTCATCTATACAGCATAAATTACCGATGATACACTAAGATGTCCGTCCCATCAAGTGTTGTGACTAGTGAGTCACCTGGGACTGACTATAGGCTATATGCAGTGGTGACCCGTCATTCAGGGCAGGCTCTGTTTAGCAAAAATAATCATATATACAGTTGATGTCGGAAGTTTACATACACTTAGGTTGAAGTCATTAAAACTCGTTTTTCAACCACCCCACAAATTTCTTGTTAACAAACTATAGTTTTGGCAAGTCGGTTAGGACATCTACTTTGTGCATGACACAAGGAATTTTTCCAACAATTGTTTACAGACAGATTATTTCACTTATAATTCACTGTATCACAATTCCAGTGTTGACAGTTGACTGTGCCTTTAAACAACTTGGAAAATTCCAGAAAATAATGTTGTGGCTTTAGAAGTTTCTGATAGGCTAATTGACATCACTTGAGTCAATTGGAGGTGTACCTATGGATGTATTTCAAGGCCTACCTTCACAATCAGTGCCTCCTTGCTTGACATCATAGTAAAATGAAAATAAATCAGCCAAGACCTCAGAAAAAAAATTGTAGACCTCCACAAGTCTGGTTCATCCTTGGGAGTAATTTCCAAACGCCTGAAGGTACCACGTTCATCTGTACAAACAATGGTATGCAAGTATAAACACCATGGGACTACGCAGCCGTCATACCGATCAGGAAGGAGCCGTGTTCTGTCCCCGAGAGATGAACGTACTTTGGTGCGAAAAGTGCAAATCAATCCCAGAACAACAGCAAAGGACCTTGTGAAGATGCTGGAGGAAACAGGTACAAAAGTATCTATATCCAAAGTAAAACGAGTCCTATATCGACATAACCTGAAAGGTCGCTCAGCAAGGAAGAAGCCACTGCTCCAAAACCACCATAAAAAAGCCAGACTATGGTTTGCAACTGCACATTGGGACAAAGATCATACTTTTTGAAGAAATGTCCTCTGGTCTGATGAAACAAAAATAGAACAGTTTGGCCATAATGACCATCGTTATGTTAGGAGGAAAAAGTGGGAGGCTTGCAAGCCGAAGAACACCATCCCAACCATGAAGCACGGAGGTGGCAGTATCATGTTGTGGGGGTGCTTTGCTGCAGGAGGGACTGGTGCACTTCACAAAATAGATGGCATCATGAGGGAGGAAAATGATGTGGATATATTGAAGCAACATCTCAAGACATCAGTCAGAAAGTTAAAGCTTGGTCGCAAATGGGTCTTCCAAATGGACAATGACCCCAAGCATACTTCCAAAGTTGTGGCAAAATGGCTTAAGGACAACAAAGTCAAGGTATTGGAGTAGCCATCACAAAGCCCTGACCTCAATCCCATAGAGAATTGGTGGGCAGAACTGAAAGAGCATGTGCGAGCAAGGAGGCCTACAAACCTGACTCCGTTACACCAGCTCTGTCAGGAGGAATGGGCCAAAATTCCCCCAACTTATGGGAAGCTTGTGGATGGCTAACCAAAACATTTGACCCAAGTTAAACAATTTAAAGGCAATGCAATTGAGTGTATGCAAACTTCTGACCCACTGGGAATGTGATGAAAGAAATAAAAGCTGAAATAAACCATTCTCTCAACTATTATTCTGACATTTCACATTCTTAAAATAAAGTGGTGATCCTAACTGACCTAAAACAGTGAATATTTACTAGGATTAAATGTCAGGAATTGTGAAAAACTGAGATTAAATGTATTTGGCTAAAGTGTATGTAAACTTCTGACTTCAATGGTATATATACAGTACCAGCCAAACGTTTGGACATACCTACTCATTCAAGGGATTTTCTTTATTTTTACTATTTTCTATGAAATAACACATACGGAATCATGTAGTAACCAAACAAGTGTTAAACAAATCAAAATACATTTTAATTTTTACATTCTTCAAAGTAGCCACACTTTGCCATTTGATGACAGCTTTGCACACTCTTGGCATTCTCTCAACCAGCTTCACCTGGAATGCTTTTTCAACAGTCTTGAAGGAGTTCCCAAATATGCTGAGCACTTGTTGGCTGCTTTTCCTTCACTCTGTGGTCCAACTCATCCCAAACTCATCCCAAACCATCTCATTTGGGTTGAGGTCAGGTGATTGTGGAGGCCAGGTCATCTGATGCAGCTCTCCTTGGTCAAATAGCCCTTACACAGCCTGGAGGTGTGTTGGGTCATTGTCCTATTGAGAAACAAAGGATAGTCCCACTAAGCGCAAGCCAGATGGGATGGCGTATCGCTGCAGAATGATGTGGTAGCCATCCTGGTTAAGTGTGCATTGAATTCTAAATAAATCACTGACAGTGTCACCAGCAAAGCACCCACACACCTCTTCCTCCATGCTTCACGGTGGGAACCACACATGCGGAGATCATTCGTTCACCTACTCTGCGTCTTACAAAGACACGGCGGTTGGAACCAAAAATCTCAAATTTGGACTCATCAGACCAAAGGACAGATTTCCACCGGTCTAATGTCCATTGCTCATGTTATTTGGCCCAAGCAAGTCTCTTCTTATTATTGGTGTCCTTTAGTAGTGGTTTCTTTGCAGCAATTCGACCATGAAGGCCTGATTCACAGTCTCCTCTGAACAGTTGATGTTGAGATGTGTCTGTTACTTGAACTCTGTAAAGCATTTATTTGGGCTGGTAACTCTAATGAACATGTCCTCTGCAGCAGAGGTAACTCTGGGGTTTCCTTTCCTGTGGTGGTACTCATAGCCACAGATTCATCATAGCTCTTCATGGTTTTTGCGACTGCACTTGAAGAAACCTTCAAAGTTTTTGAAATTTTCCGGATTGACTGACCTTCATGTCTTAAAGTAATGATGGACTGTTGTTTCTCTTTGCTTATTTGAGGTGTTCTTGTATAAATATGGACTTGGTATTTTACCAAATAGGGCTATCTTCTGTATACCACCCCTACCTTGTCACAACAGAACTGATTGGATGAAACGCATTAAGGAAAGAAATTCCACAAATGTACTTTTAACAAGGCACACCTGTTAATTGAATGCATCCGAGGTGACTACATAATGAAGCTGATTGAGAGAATGCCAAGAGCGTGCAAAGCTCACTGTCATCAAGGCAAAGGAAGCCTACTTTGAAGAATCTCAACTATAAAGTATATTTTGATTTGTTTAACACTTTTTTGGTTACTACATGATTCCATATGTGTCATTTCATAGTTTTGATGTCTTCACCATTATTCTACAATGTAGAAAATAGTTCAAGTAAAGGAAAACCCTTGAATGAGTAGGTGTGTCCAAACCTTTGACTGGTACTATAAATATATATTTTTTACATTATGGCATTAATTCGTGTCACATATCAGTTTGCAAACAATGTAAAAATGTATCCTTGCATTAATAAAGCCGCATACAAACATGGTCTCTTTCTTGAGTAAGGAAGCTCCAAAATGCAGGTCTTTCAGTCTAGCTCAGTACTTTCTGTGATGAAGGGGCAGCCAGCGAAAGAACAGAGTGTAGGAGTTGGAAATCTTCTCTAGTTGTGCCGTGATTGGCTCAGTGTTCTGCCATTCATGGGGAAACTATGTTACCGCAGAATCTACAAGCTAGGCAGTTCAAGCCCCCTTGGCTGCTGCCATAGATTTACAGTAAAAGTGCCCATCCAAGAAGGCTCAAGGTCATTGGCCACAGATAAAATTATGTCAAATCACGTTTTATCTACCGTAGCTCTTGTCAACATCATACTTTCAATATCTTAGCTAGCAAGCTAGCTAGCTAGACAAGCAGTCATCATCATGAATCACATCGATAATCTACTGGCAAATCGCAAATTCAAAAATGAGTGGTTTGGAAGGAATCAGTAGCTAACTACGAGCATTGCAAAGCAAACTCTATTTTGCTTCCCTTGCCTGCTATTTGGTGGAGAGGGTGTGTGGTCCAAGTCTGCATCTGAATACATTGGCCATGCTGTCAATCCAGCATGATTTCATCCAGAGAATGCCAGACTTTGATGACAAAGTTTGATGACAAAATAGTGCACATACAACAGATCTAACACTTCTTAGACTTGCTTTTAATAAGGAATGACAGATCTATAAATGACATTTCTATGTGATTTTGTTCGGATCGCCCAAAAAGTTACATATTGCAACTTTAAAAAGGCACATCTGGCTCTATAAAACCTCTACCGCTCTTGGGCCCTATCAAACCAGTGAAACGCCAGGAGCTTAGTCATCATTTACCCATGCTGCTCCCTAAAGGCTGGAGTGCACCTGCTCCTCCTGCTCTACCAAAATCATGATACTTGGCTTTAGTCCTACATGTGATTCTAAGCCTTAGCACCACTCAGGGCCGCTCTAGGCATAAGCAACATAAGCGGTCGCTTAGGGCCTCAGGCCGCTTGGTTCTGCATCAGCAATTTTTGTCTTGACATGTCAGTAACTGACATTCACTCAATTATTCATGTCAGATAAACTATTTTAGATTGGTAAGTTAGTCTAGCCAGCTATCTAAACTTGTAGCAATCATGACCGAATACCAACCTGGCACGCAGGGCGCATATCCAGGGGCCCTGACCTCCAGGGGGCGCCATTGATTTTTTTTGTCTCTCACTTAGATATCATAAACATGGCATAAGTCATGGCAAAATGTGAATAATTGGAGGAAATTAACTTTAAAACTGATCTCCACCCCATGGAAAAATGGGTAGAATTGTAGAAAATTTGCTGTAAAACTGCTATTTGTTTCTCTCTGCCCAATGACAAAATTTGTAGAACTGCAGGAGAGGGGGGTGACCACTAAAATGTTTTGCCCCTGAGGAGTGGTGTAGTGCTATTTGTTTAGGTGTAGAGAACCCCCCCCCCCAAAAAAAATGTATGTCATAATTTCTCAATCAAAGTTTGTACCGACTGATGTAGCCTATTGAATATCAATATATACTGAACAAAAATATGAACGCAACATGCAACAATTTTTATGAGTTACAGTTCATATAAGGAAATTAAATAAAATTGTAATGGTCACATACACATATTTAGCAGATGTTATTGCGGGTGTAGTGAAATGCTTGTGTTCCTAGCTCCAACATTGCAGTAATCACAACAATACACATAAATCTAAATGTAAAATAATGGAATTAAGAAATATATAAATATTAGGACGAGCAATGTCAGAGTGGCATTGACTAAAATACAGTAGAATAGAATACAGTATATACATATGAAATGAGTAAAGCAGTATGTAAACATTATTAAAGTGACCAGTGATTCCATGTCTATGTATATAGGGCAGCAGCTTCTAACCGGCTAGTGATGGCCGGCTAGTGATGGCCGGCTAGTGATGGCCGGCTAGTGATGGCCGGCTAGTGATGGCCGGCTAGTGATGGCCGGCTAGTGATGGCCGGCTAGTGATGGCCGGCTAGTGATGGCTATTTAAAAGTCTGATGGCCTTGAGATAGAAGCTGTTTTTCAGTCTCTCGGTCCCAGCTTTGATGCACCTGTACTGACCTCGTCTTCTGAATGATATCGGGGTCAACAGGCCGTGGCTCAGGTGATTGATGTCCTCATGTGACATCGGATAATGTAGGTATCATTGAGGGCAGGCAGTGTGCCCCCGGTAATGCATTCGGCAGACCGCACTACCCTCTGGAGAGCCCTGCGGTTGCGGCTGGGGGAGTTGCCATACCAGGTGGTGATACAGCCAGACATGATACTCTCAATTGTGCATCTGTGAAAGTTTGTGAGGGTCTTAGGGGCCAAGCCAAATTTCTTCAGCCTCCTGAGGTTATTTTCCTGGCACCACTCCGCCAGGGCCCTCAGCTCCTCCCTGTAGGCTGTCTCGTCATTGTTGGTAATCAGGCCTACTATGGTTGTGTCGTCTGCAAACTTAATGATTGAGTTGGAGGCGTGTGTGGCCACACAGTCATGGGTGAACAGGGAGTACAGGAGGGTCTGAGTACACACCCTTGATGGGCATTTGTGTTGAGGATCAGTGAAGTGGAAGTGTTGTTTCCTACCTTCACCACCTGGGGGTGGCGCGTCAGGAAGCCCAGGACCCAATTGCACACGGCGGGGTTCAGACCCAGGGCTCCGAGCTTGATGATGAGCTTGGAGGGTACTATGGTGTTGAAGGCTGAGCTATAATCAATGAACAGCATTCTTACATAGGTATTCCTCTTGTCCAGGTGGGATAGCGCAATGTGCAGTGCAATGGCGATTGCATGGTCTGTGGATCTATTGGGGCAGTAAGCAAATTGAAGTGGATCTAGTGTGTCAGGTAAGGTTAAGGTGATATTATCCTTAACTAGCCTCTTAAAGCACTTCATGATGACAGAAATAAATGCTACGGGGCGATAGTCATTTAGTTCAGTTACCTTTTCTTTCTTGAGTACAGGAACAATGGTGGACATCTTAAAGCAAGTGGGGACAGCAGAATGGGTTGGGAGAGATTGAATATGTCTGTAAACACTCCAGCCAGCTGGTCTGCGCATGCTCTGAGGATGCGGCTATGGATGCCGTCTGGGCCGGCAGCCTTGAGAGGGTTAACACGCTTAAATGTCTTACTCACATCGGCCACGGAGAATGAGCGTTCACAGTCCTTGGGAGCGAGCCACATCGAAGGCACTGTGTTATCCTCAAAGTGAACAAAGAAGGTGTTTAGCTTGTCTGGGAGCAAGACGTCGGTGTTCGCGACTTGGCTGGTTTTCCCTTTGTAATCCGTGATTGTCTGTTGACCCTGCCACATACGTCTCGTGTCTGAGCCGTTGAATTGCGACTCCACTTGTTACCTGTTTGATTAGGCCCTAATCTATGGATTTCACATGAATTGGCAGGGGAGCAGCCATGGGTGGGCCTGGCATAGGCCCACCCACTTGGGGGTCAGGCCCACCCACTGGGGAGCCGGGCACAGCCAGTCAGAATGAGTTTAAGACAGAAACACTCATCAGTTTCATCAGCTGTACGAGTGGCTGGTCTTAGACGAAGAAGGTGAAGAAGCTGGATGTGGAGGTCCTGGGCTGGTGTGGTTACATGTGGCCTGCGGTTGTGAGGCCGGTTGGACGTACTGCCAAATTCTCTAAAACGACATTGACCTCCAACATTCATTTATCTGGCAACAGCTCTGGTTACATTCCTGCAGTCAGCATGCCAATTGCACTCTCCCTCAAAACTTGAGACATCTGTAGCATTGTGTTGTGTGACAAAACTGCACATTTTAGAGTGGCCTTTTATTGTCCCCAGCACAAGGTGCACCTCTGTAATGATCATGCTGTTTAATCAGCTTCCTGATATGCCACACCTGTCAAGTGGATGGATTATCTTGGCAAAATAGAAATGCTCATAACAGGGATGTAAACTCATTTGTGTACAACATTTTTGAGAAATAAGCGTTTTGTGCAGATGGTACATCTCTGGGAGCTTTTATTTCATCTCATGAAAAATGGGACTAACACTTTACATGCTGCGTTTATATTTTCATTCAGTAGAATATGCATAAAATGCATCCTTCAATTGCAACGGCTGCCTATGTGCACACATATTGTCGCAATAATTATTTTTATTTTTAATACCCTCAAACCCAAGTTAGGCATACCGAATTTCAAAATAGGCCATCATCACTCAATCGTGAATGAGCCCCCAAAAAGCTAGAGCCGGTGTTGTGCCGAAAACTCCCTCCTCTATGTTTAATATAACACACATACATTATTAATTTCGGTTGCCTATCCTGACGTGAAGTTTGTTCTATAGAAAGTATTTGACTCTGATGTGTGACAGAAAGTATTTGACTCCAGCCACAAAATGAAGGAAATTAGAAGGGGGGGATTCTGGCAGGGGGGAGATTTTCGGCACAACACCGGCCCTGGTACCATTGATGACAGACTGCAGCCTGCTCTAAAGCAGAACTCCCCAGGTGAGATTACAGCTCAGTGTTTCCATCCCTGACACCTTTTATTCAGGTAATGCGGTTAAGTTATTTACAGGCACGCAGGCGGCATAAGTTGCTTTGATTATGACCTTTCCTGCAGCTCTTACTTCTCCCTCACCTAGATAGGGTGTGCGAGATAGATAGGTCGTAGACACAACACGGAGACCACACAGACCGATTAAAGTAGCCTATAAAATGGTCCTACAGCTCCCCAGTCAAATTATACTCATCTGATAAAAATATTCAAGACAGAGCTACTGGTTAGCAGCCCAATATATACTCTCATCTTGGCATGGACAAAGGCAAACTGTTCCTGTTGTCACCTTTTTTCGGAATGAGCACTAATGAGTGGAAAGGTGAGGTTACTCTACTTGCATGCATAACGGCTGTATAATTGTTGCCCTCCCAACAATAGAATAATAATATAATGCAATAAAATCATCCCAAATAGGTGACACATTCAGTCACAAAACAATATAATATAAAGCCTATCGTTTACTTCGACATTAGCTACAATCACAGCTCGCTTTGTTCCGTATCCCTCAACAGAAAACCGCTACTGTAATCAGCATGGGACATTATCTTGCAAAATTGCTACAGTCAAAGAAGTATGTATATTTGATAGGCCTACTTACATGTATAGTAGTAGGCTACTTTTCAAAGTAGCACTTCCTCAGAGAATCGCATCACGAGCAGATTTCCATTCCAAATGATCCGAATCCCGGACCAACAGTGTCACGTGCAGCTAAACTCGCTTGTCTGCGCTTTGGCTTTCATCGATTTGCTGACGTTTTAACGCTCTATTTTTTTCTTCATCAAATTCACGAGATATAATAGGTATATCTGTATCTTTGTTGCGCGAGCATTTGGGGGAACACTCGTGTCCCCAATATATAACGCTGTAATACAGCACGCTTTACAAACGAAGTCTCCTTGGAAACAGGACGGAGGGGGGGGGGGGGGGGGGATTTTGCATAGGCTACACAAAAATCCAACACATTTAAGATAATGTCCAGTGGCAATTAAAAATGTGTTATACTGTATATCACACTGTTACATTGTGTTGTTGCTTTGTTTCATTTATCACACTGACACTATTGTCACCATGCCTATAAACAGGTTATGCTCCATTCAGCTCTTAATAGTAGATGAAACCTGGTCATGAATGGACATATCTTAGTTGTAAAGTCAGCCACTCAGCCTGCAATATCCTGTTACACAGCCTGACACTGGATCCTATGGTGAAAAAGGGGGCAGGGGTATTCTCTCTCTCCCTGCCTGGCTATTAACTTACTGCACATGGAGGATCCTCCTTTGTGGCCCACCAATATCATTAGGGAAAGTTCAACATTGCTGCTAGGATAGTTCAAGGGCAATCCCTGGCAACTGATATCACCATAGGATTGCCTTTGTTTCCTTCCATTCATGTTGACAGAACCCCGACTGCTTTCCTTTCACATGGATGGGGCTTTCGTCATGGATACCATACACTACTATGGTAAAGATGCAGTAGGCCTATGCCAAGTTTTTGGTTGGGTCTACAAAAAGTACTGCACTGTACACATTTGCACCATAAATGAGCAAAGAATCTCTTTCCCTCCCCTTTAATTTATGTTTCAGTGTTATCCACTCTACCCTATCATTATATCTCTATAGGCCTTTTACCCTTCTACCTCACCTCATCCTTTCTCTTTCATTATATTGCCAATTGTCTCTCATTCCCTCCCTCTGTCTCTCTACCTCCCTGTCTCTCTCTATCCCTCCCTCCCTCTCTACCTGGTTGTCATTTACAGTAACACACCACACTTGACGTCATTCTCCAACAACAGGGTCCAGATGAAGCTGATGGGATTGGCACTTCAACCTTTTCAGCTCTTTGAGGTGATTCGGGCATATACAGTTACAGTGACCAATGTTGTCATATGAATGTGGTCTTGACTTGCATAATCTTCACATTCTCTTTCTCTACAATTGATCCTCTAGCTAGCCTACTGTTTAAATGGGGTACATAGGCTATGGCTTGTGCAGACAGCAAAAGTACAGACACAGCAGGCATTAAAGGATTAGGATTCATTAGCAGTTTAGGAAAGGAAAAGAGCTTATTATTACCACAACAAGGCTTTGGGGTTAGAGCCCGGCTCAGCTATTCCATCGTCATAGTAGCAAATGACTGTAACTAATGAATTACTTAGACCACCTGTTCAAAGTATTGACCTACTAGGCTACTGTATATCTCTCTCTCATTGTCATAAGAATCACAATTATTTTTAACAATTTTTTTATTTATTTTTTATTTCACCTTTATTTAACCAGGTAGGCAAGTTGAGAACAAGTTCTCATTTACAATTGCGACCTGGCCAAGATAAAGCAAAGCAGTTCGACAACATACAAAAACACATGGAGTTACACATGGAGTAAAACAACATACAATCAATGATGCAGTAGAAAAAAATAAGACTATATACAATGTGAGCAGATGATGTGAGATAAGGGAGGTAAAGGCAAAAAAATGCCATGGTGGCAAAGTAAATAAAGTATGGCAAGAAAAACACTGGAATGGTAGATTTGTAGTTTGAAGAAAGTTAAAAGTTAAAATATAAATAATATGGTGCAAAGGAGCAAAATAAATAAAATAAATAAATACAGTAGGGGAAGAGGTAGTAGTTTGGGCTAAATTAAAGATGGGCTATGTACAGGTGCAGAGATCTGTGAGCTGCTCTGACAGCTGGTGCTTAAAGCTAGTGAGGGAGATTATGAAATACTGGGCTATATGCTGTATGTTGTCTTTAATAACATTAAAAGCTCTAAGAGTTGAAAATGGTTAAAAGCCCAGTGCAGTCAAAAACATTATTGTTTTCTGTGTTTTATTTCATATTACAACAGCTGATGAAACTAACACTGTAAAAGTAGGAAAAACATTGTGCAGTGTTAGTTGCTGGTTGAAAATACAATTTACACAGTACCTTCTAATCAGAAAGTTTTAATAGTTTTGGCTTTCCATGGCATCACCATGCGGTAAATTGGTTAACAGACTAATAACAAAGAGAGTTCCAAACCTCTCTGCCAATAACATCTAGTTTTCAGTTAAAGTTTTTTGCTAAACAGCTATTTTGCCCATTTTAATGGAAATCTATTACATTGACGTAGCCTACTTAATTGTTACCCAGAAATTATTTGATATTGATATAAAAACGTCTGAATTGGGCCTTTAAGTGTTTGGCTGTGTTTGTTTGTCTACTTATTATAGGCCCATCGCTACTTTGGAGCTACTTTTGTCCTGTGTGATATTGTCATACACACAACATGACCAAAAGTATGTTGGACACCTGCTCGTTTAACATCTCATTCCAAAATCATGGGCATTAATATGGAGTTGGTCCCCCCTTTGCTGCTATAACAGCCTCCACTCTTCTGCAAAAGCTTTCCAATAGATGTTGGAACATTGCTGCGGGGACTTGCTTCCTTTCAGCCACAAGAGCATTAGTAAGGTTGGGCACTGATGTTAGGCAATTAGGCCTGGCTCTCAGTCAGCGTTCCAATTCATTCCAAAGGGGTTCGATGGGGTTGAGGTGAGGGCTCTGTGCAGGCCAGTCAAGTTCTTCCACACTTATCTCAACAAAGCATTTCTGTATGGACCTCGCTTTGTGCACAGGGACATTCTCATGCGGAAACAGGAAAGGGACTTCCCCTAACTGTTGCCACAAAGTTGGAAACACAAAATTGTCTAGAATGTCATTGTATCCTGCAGCGTTAAGATTTCCCATCACTGGAACTAAGGAGCCTAGCCCGAACCACGAGAAAAAGTTCCAGACCATTATTCCTCCTCCACCAAACTTTACAGTTGGCACTTGGGGCAGGTAGCGTTCTCCAGGCATCCGCCAAACCCAGTTTAGTCTGTCGGACTGCCAGATGGTGAAGCGTGATTCATCACTCCAGAGAATGCGTTTCCACTGCTCCAGAGTCCAATGGCGGCGAGCTTTACACCAGTCCAGCTGACGCTTGGCATTGTGCATGGTGATCTTAGGCTTGTGTGCAGCTGCGCGGCTAAGGAAACCCATTTGATGAAGCTTCCTATGAACAGTTCTTGTGCTGACCTTGCTGCCAAAGGCAGTTTGGAACTCAATATTGAGTGTTGCAACCGAGGACAGATGATTTTTACACTCTACACGCTTCAGCACTCGTCAGTTCTGTTCTGTGAGCTTGTGTGGCCTACCACTTCGCAGGTGTTGCTCCTAGACATTTCCACATCACAATAACAGCACTTTCAGTTGATGGGGCAGCTCTAGCAGGGCAGAAATTTTACGAAATTGATTTGTTGGAAAGGCGGCAGCCTATGACGGTGCCATGTTGAATATATAGTATATATATTTTGTATATATAGTGTAGAAGCTCCATAAATATAAAAGACTTGTAAGGTTATAACAGAGAGTTTCAAAACGCAGAAGCGCAACATCGCGAGACTCCCGGGAATGTTTACGAAACAGACCAGGCCGGTGTTAAGGGGTTTGATGAGTCAATGAGAGAAGTGAAAGATTCTTCATTAGTTGTGAATTTTCTCAAAATCTAAACGCACAACTTAGATTTCACACGTCTTAAGTAGTTGAACATGTTATTACTCCAACGTCGTGAAAGTGACAATATAAAACATTTAATTTTCGTAAAAATCTACTTTATATCAAAGGAGTGTCTTTGATTTGACGGCCTGCACATGTGCGGTTAAGTGCGAGACGACCATTAGATCTTCTTATTATGAACAAAACAAACACAAAAACAGAAATATACAAAAAAGAGTACATAAACCTAACAGGGGTATTACATATCAAGATACATTTTCAATTTGTATAAAAGTGTTATGGTGCGTATTGCTTTTATGTGTTTACATTTACTGATAGAATTGAAATATTATTTTGAAATCATCTTCAATAATGTGAAGAGGGGTTTGTTCGCTGCCCACTTCATTTTATGGATAAAGAATCTTCCATGAAAAATAAACAAATTAACAATGAAAGTTAAATCAGCGTCCATATAATTTGGATCAAAATAAAACAAAATATCAGTCTCTCAAATTAACATTAATAGTAGTTTATTTTAAAATAAAATCTTCTAACTCACAACAAAATCTTCTGACATAAGAACGACCTGATGACGTGTTTCTGCGCATGAGCTTAGCTAGCCAACGTCGCCATGACATCGCCAGCTGTGATCGGGGATTTCTATTGGAGAAGCAGTTTAAGCCCATCTTCATACTGTACTGTACTGTACTGTTTTAAGCAAACCATGTCATGTGACATTAGCACGGAAGCTACTTCCGCCTGAAATTATCCAATTGTTGATTGACAAGTCTTTGAACGAATCAAAAAACGCAAATAGACTAGTCTGACCAATCACAACGAAGAAAGGGCAGAATTTAGCTCTTGAAGTCCAGAATTCAGTCGTAGATGGTATCGAATGGAGGTGGAAAGTTTCATGTTTGTTAACATATGGTTGAAACCTTTATTAGAATATGAATGGAATAACATACTCAAACTTTGATAATCAAGAACATGTTTTGAAATTAGGCGAAACATTTGAGAAACAACCCAAAGGCGCTTACCACACGGTGAGATGTAAGTGGCATTTTGATCATACTTGCTAGCTATGATAATATTAGCTAGCTAGTTAACGTTAAGCCCCAAAACATACGATTCAAATTAAATAGCTTGCTACTTCGTCTAAATCGATGTCAATTTATTAAAAGTGATCTAGTGATCCATTTAGAGTCCTTAGTTTAAGCCGTACTATTACATGTTTGTACTTTTATTTGCTCTTTTGGCTAGCCGCACTTGCTTCTGGCATCCATTGATCCGTTTGAATAGCTACAACAATAGTGGTGGCCTTGTGGCTCCATCTGTTGATGAACAGTGGTAACTTCAACTTCGTTATACCAGAATGGACCAAACCAATGATGTTTTTGTGCGTAGCCTTCAGTCTGCCCATATGCTTTGCTGTGTAATTCAGTAGTTTGGAGCTCAGACTGTTCTTTTGTCTCTTTGATCCAGATGACTTTAAACCAGCCTCCATTGACACCGCCTGTGTGGGGGAGCTGGAGGTGGGAAAGGGAGAACAAGTTACTATCACACTGCCCAATCTGGAGGTAAGAATTAAGCACATAAATTATCCCCCCCCTTTAATCTCGATATCCAGTGATCAACTGATTACCTTGATTTTCCCCTTTTACCTAGGGATCCACTGCCCCTGTAACAGTCTTCAAAGGATCCAAGAGGCCTTATATGAAGGAATGTATTCTCATCGTAAACCACGATACCGGAGAGTACCGTCTGGAGAAACTCAACAGCAACATTGCTGTCAAGAAGACCAGGTGGGTGGACAGACTACGGTCAACTTGTTTATTTGGGCAAACTGTAGCAAAACATTTTTGCAATGGAAAAACAATAAGCATTTCTTATTGGACACTAACTCCCCATTTTGAACTGCTTCCTATCTAGATTATCTTGTCATTCTGATTTGCATTACATATTTAGTTGTTAACTATAATCGTGTGTGTGTGTTGTCAGGGCAGAAGGCAGCAGTAAGATCCAGTCTCGTATAGAGCAGCAGACCAGTCGTCTGAGCCAGCAGATGAAGACTAGTGGTAATGGCAGCAGCAGCAAGACCCCAGCAGGCTCCAAGAGCTCTCCTCCCAAAGAGAATATGTCCCCTGCCTCCCCCATGGATGACATTGAGAGAGGTATGTAGACCACCAGTAGAGCATCATGTGTAAAAGCTATCCTTTTCTCAAACCATCTACACTGAACAAAAATATAAGCCCATGTACACATGTAAAGTGTTGGTCCCATGTTCAATGAGCTGAAATAAAAGATCCCAGTAATTTCCCATTTGCACAAAAATCATATTACTCTTAAATGTTGTGCACAAATGTGTTTACATACCTGTTAGTGAGAATTTCTCCTTTGCCAAGATAATCCATCCACCTGACAGGTGTGGCATAGCAAGAAACTGATTAAACAGCACGATAATTACACAGGTGCACCTTGTGCTGGGGGCATTAAAAAAAAAAGTTCTGTGACCAACAGATGCATATCTGTATTCCCAGTCGTGTGAAATCCATTGATTAGGGCATCATTTATTTATTTTAATTGACTGATTTCCTGATATGACCTGTAACTCAGTAAAATCTTTGAAATTGTTGCATGTTGGGTTTTATATTTTTGTTCTGTATAGATTCTAGTCCATGGTCATATAAATTAAGCAATTGCTATGTTTGTAAATCCTCTTGTGGTGTGATTCAAGGTCAGAGGTGACATCATTGTTTTCTCTGTTTGTGTGCGTGCGTGCGTGCTACAGAGCTAATGGCAGAGGCGCGGGTCATGGACCAGATGAGTAGTGGGGACTCGTCCTCAGACTCCCACAGCTCCTCATCCTCCAGTAGTGGGGACAGTTCCAGCGGTAGTGACTCTGAGGACGAGTCCCGGCACCCCCCTCCCCCTAGACCCCCTGGGGGTCCCCCTACAGGGCCACCACCCCACCAGGGCATGCCTGTCCTCACCACTGTCACCACCACCACCTCCCCACCATCACCAACTCGCAGTGGAGGACACCTATTGAGCACACTAAGTAAGTTCATCCCCATCTCTTCTGTTCTCTCTCTCTCTCTCACTTACTCTCTGTGTCAGTCTATCTCCTCTCCTGTAAAACTCTAATAGTTCACTTAATTTCAGTTTGTGACACAACAAGAATCATTTTACCATCTAAACCGCTCTGAAATATAATTTAAATAACCAAAGATATTGTATTTTCAGCTGTTTGAAGCTGGTGTACCAAACAGAAAGTAAAATAAACTTAACAGGAAGCATAGCATCTTAGACTTGCTTTCAATGAGAGTTTGGTTGGTCGCCCAAAAAGTTACACATCGCAGCTTTAAATACTTGTATAGAACCATTTTATATTTGCATTGCCATATCAGAATGTATTTTTGCATTACTGTGGATGTAGGCTAGGGTTGGGCGATGTCTGGAATGACACATCGTCTCATTGACCTGTCCAAACATTGTTGATATACGATTGTATTGTCTATTTATTTATTTTTCCCAGGGCTGGGGGAGTGTGTCGTTGTGTTGCCTAGCAACGCAGTAAACGATCTGTAATGAAGCCTCTGTCATGCACGAATCACCGAAATCATCTTACCAATATTGTATTTTCTTGTGTGCAAATACATTTGATAAATATAAACCAATCATATGGTGGTATGTTGTACTGATAACTTTGAATGGTGATTTGGAACTAAACATTCAGAAGTCACAGATTGCCCACAAGTGGACTTCAACAAATTAAGTGTCACATGATTTCAGTATATGTACACCTGTTCTGAAAGGCCCCAGGGTCTGCAACACCACTAAGCAAAGGGCACCACCAAGCGAGTGGCACCATGAAGACCAAGGACATCTCCAACAGGTCAGGGACAAAGTTGTGGAGAAGTATAGATCAGGGTTGGGTTATAAAAAAAGATCTGAAACTTTGAACATCCCACGGAGCACCATTTAATCCATTATAAAAAATGGAAAGAATATGGCACCACAACAAACCTGTCAAGAGCAGGCCACCCACCAAAACTCACAGACCAGGCAAGGAGGGCATTAATCAGAGAAGCAACAAAGAGACCAAAGATAACCCTGAAGGAGCTGCAAAGCTCCACAGCGGAGATTGGAGTATCTGTCCAAAGGACCACTTTAAGCCGTACACTCCACAGAGCTGGGCTATACGTAAGAGTTGCCAGAAAAAAGCCATTGCTTAAAGAAAAAAATAAGCAAACACGTTTGGTGTTCGCCAAACATATGGAAGAAGGTACTCTGGTCAGATGGGACTAAAAATTAGCTTTTTGGCCATCAAGGAAAACACTATGTCTGGCGCAAACCCAACACCTCTCATCACCCTGAGAACACCCTCCCCACAGTGAAGCATGGTGGTGGCAGCATCATGCTGTGGGGATGTTTTTCATCGGCAGGGACTGGGAAACTTGTCAGAATTGAAGGAATGATGGATGGCGCTAAATACAGGGAAATTCTTGAGGGAAACCTGTTTCAGTCTTCCAGAGATTTGAGACGGGGACGGAGGTTCATCTTCCAGCAGGACAATGACCCTAAGCATACTGCTAAAGCAACACTCGAGTGGTTTAAGGGGAAACATTTAAGTGTCTTGGAATGGCCTAGTCAAAGCCCAGACCTCAATCCAATTGAGAATCTGTGGTACGACTTAAAGATTGCTGTACACCAGCAGAACCCATCCAACTTAAAGGAGCTGGAGCAGTTTTGCCTTGAAGAATGGGCAAAAATCCCAGTGGCTAGATGTGCCAAGCTTATAGAGAGAGACATACCCAAGAGACTTGCAGCTGTAATTGCTGCAAAAGGTGGCTCTACAAAGTATTGACTTTGGAGGGGTGAATAGTTATGCATGCTCGTTCTGTTTTTTTTGTCTTATGTTTCACAAGAAAATATATTTTGCATCTTCAAAGTGGTAGGCATGTTGTGTAAATGAAATGATACAAACCCCCCAAGAATCAATTTTAATTCCAGGTTGTAAGGCAACAAAATAGGAAAAATGCCAAGGGGGGTGAATACTTTCGCAAGCCACTGTAGTCAAAGATGTAATCAGAGGAGATGATGACCCTCTGGCTTGGTGGAGAGAGAATGAGGGTCGCTTTCCGCTCTTGACCAACTTCGCCTGCAAAAAGCGTTCTCTGAATGTGTTTTCAGTAGGCCAACAGCAGGCAATATTGTTACCATGCTCCGCAGTCTATTAAAGCTAGAAAAGGTGAACATGCTTGTGTTCCTTGCCAGAACTTTGTCAGCTAATATATAATGACAAGAAAAATAGTCAGAATGGTTCTTCATTGCACTTTTAATTTTTTTAATTTTCAAAGCCTGTATTCACACATGCGTCTTATTCGAAATAAATGTAGCCTTGGCCAAAATTTTGTGTGCCTTAAAATACTTAGTTGCAGTGTAATTTTCGGGGGTAATTTAATACTTATTTATTTAGTAATGTGTAGCCTATCCAAAGGTGTGTTAGTCTTTTTATAGGGGACACATTTTTGTTTTGTTCCTGCTTATCGAAAGTGCTGCTTTTGGAGCTTATGTAATGCCAGTTGCGCAATTCAAGGACGTGAATAAACACTTCCACAATAACAGAAATATTAATTTTGAAGTTTAACTTGTACATGTAATGTTTACTTCATTGACAGAAGCCTAGTGTAGGCCTATAATATTGGCTGTTTGGATTGCAAGGTTTTTCCGGCTGTTCCCTGAAGCATTGGTCAGGTGGAGGCCAGAAAATTAAGGTTTCGTTAAACTTCCCATTTGATTATTCTATCTGGCAATTGTTTGTTCTCTCTCTCATTATTACCATATCATGTTTTTATGTAAGCTATTCACAAACAACAACAACTTTCTGAGATCGAACTCTGTTACTGGCCTCCTAGATTCATTTGAAAGTTAATCATGACATTTTGCGCAGCTTTTGGCGCGCTGCGCTCCGTCTACAATATACATTGTAGACCTACTCTTGCATTATGTGAATAGTAGGCTAAGTCTACCTACCTACCACATATTTATTGAAAAAGGCTATGGCAAATTGTAATAGGTAGGTAATTTGGCATGTCTGTAAAAAAAAAAAAATATATATATATATATATATATATATATATATTAGTACCAGTCAATAGTTTGGACACACCTACTCATTCAAGGGTTTTTCTTTATTTTTACAATCTTCTACATTGTAGTTTAAGTGTTCACTATTATTCTATGAAATAACACATGGAATCATGTAGTAATCAAAAAAGTGTTAAATAAAATACATTTAAGATTCTTCGAAGTAGCCACCTTTTGCCTTGATGACAACATTGCACACTCTTGGCATTCTCTCAACCAGTTTCATGCACCTGGAATGCATTTCAATTAACAGGTGTGCCTTGTTAAAAGTGAATTTGTTGAATTTCTTTCCTTCTTAATGCGTTTGAGACAATCAGTTGTGTTGTGACAAGGTAGGAGTGGTATACAGAAGATAGCCCTATTTGGTAAAAGACCAAGTCCATGTTATGGCAAGAACAGCTGAAATAAGCAAAGAGAAATGACAGTCCATCATTACTTTAAGACATGAAGGTCAGTCAATCCGGAAAATTTCAAGAACTTCGAAAGTTTCTTCAAGTGCAGTTGCAAAAACCATCAAGTGCCCTGATGAAACTGGCTCTCATGAGGACCTACCCAGGAAAGGAAGACCCAGAGTTATCTCTGCTGCAGAGGGTAAGTTCATTAGAGTTACAGCCTCAGAAATTGCAACCCAAATAAATGCTTCAGAGTTCAAGTAACAGACACATCTCAACATCAACTGTTCAGAGGAGACTGTGAATCAGGCCTGCATGATCGAATTGCTGCAAAGAAACCACTACTAAACGGTACCAATAACAAGAAAATACTTGCTTGGGCCAAAAATGCGAGCAATGGACATTAGACCGGTGGAAATCTGTCCTTTGGTCTGATGAGTCCAAATTTGAGATTTTTGGTTCTAACCGCCGTGTCTTTGTGAGACGCAGAGTAGGTGATTGGATGACCTCTGCCTGTGTGGTTTCCACCGTGAAGCATGGAGAAGGTGGTGTGGGGGTGCTTTTCTGGTGACTCTGTCTGTGATTTATTTAGAATTCAAGGCACACTTAACCAGCATGCCTACCACAGCATTCTGCAGCGATACGCCATCCTATCTGGTTTGGGCTTAGCCCCACTATCATTTGTTTTTCAACAGGACAATGACGACCGAAAACTGTGTAAGGGCTATTTGACCAAGGAGAGTGATGGAGTGCTGCATAAGATGACCTGGCCTCCACAATCACCCGACCTCAACCTAAGTGAGATCGTTTGGGTTAAGTTGGACTGCAGAGTGAAGGAAAAGCAGCCTGGTGTTAAGAAGGGCAGCAAAGAAGCCACTTCTCTCCAGGAAAAACATCAGGGACAGACTAATATTCTGCAAAACATACAGGGATTGGACAGCTGAGGACTGGGGTAAAGTAATTTTCTCTGATGAATCCCCTTTCCGATTGTTTGGGGCATCCGGAAAAAAGCTTGTCCGGAGAAGACAAGGTGAGCGCTACCATCAGTCCTGTGTCATGCCAACAGAAAAGCATCCTGAGACCATTCATGTGTGGGGTTGCTTCTCAGCCAAGGGAGTGGGTTCACTCACAATTTTGCCTAAGAACACAGCCATGAATCAAGAATGGTACCAACACATCCTCCGAGAGCAACTTCTCCCAACCATCCAGGAACAGTTTGGTGACAAACAATGCCTATTCCGACATGATGGAGCACCTTGCCATAAGGCAAAGCTAAGTGGCTCGGAGAACAAAACATCGATATTTTGGGTCCATGGTCAGGAAACTCCCCAGACCTTAATTTCATTGAGAACTTGTGGTCAATCCTCAAGGCGGGTGGACAAACAACAACCCACAAATTCTGACAAACTCCAAGCATTGATTATGCAAGAATGGGCTGCCATCAGTCAGGATGTGGCCCAGAAGTTAATTGACAGCATGCCAGGGCGGATTGCAGAGGTCTTGAAAAGGGTCAACACTGCAAATATTGACTCTTTGCATCAACTTCATGTAATTGTCAATAAAAGCCTTTGACACTTATGAAATGCTTGTAATTATACTTCAGTATTCCATAGTAACATCTGACAAAAATATCTAAAGACACTGAAGCAGCAAACTTATGGAAATGAATGTGTCATTCTCAAAACTTTCGGCCACGACTGTACTCTTGTCTGACACATCATGATGTCATCGCCATTGATGATGTCTGTCAAACATTGTTGATTTATACCGTAATACCGCCCAACCCTAATGTAGGCTATACTGTACGTGTAAGACCTATACAGAACCTAGTCAGGCTAGAAGCATGTATTTCAAATTTTCTATATTGTGACATGGTATGGGGGTGTTGATGTTAAATGCACCACTTGAACTCAATGGATTTCTAACTTTCCCACTTCCACCTTTTTGCAGAGAATGACCTGCAATTAAGTGAGTCTGGCAGTGAAAGTGACGATGACTGACCAGTGAGTGACCACTATAATGCTATGGGTGTGTTCAAGAGGTCAGTCTGTGGACAGCTGCACTGACCTCCAGATGGATGAGCGTGTTTTACTGTCACAACAGAAGTGGAATAAGAAGATGGAATATGGATGTGATCTTCTTAATGCCAAACAAGACTGCACCCCTACACCTCCGGAAGCAACACCGCTCAGCACCCCACCAGCATTTCAGTTTAATGTGTCTTAATAATTCTATCAATAGTCTGAGTTGTCTGTCTGTTAGTGCCTTGACAGACATGGGCCAATAGTTGTGATCAATTCTCTTATCTACACATTTGAACTGGATTATTTTCACTGTTCATTTTAGTATTTACTAGTTACTACTAGTTGGCCAAAGTGAATTGGGAACCATACTCCTGATTCGAACAGACAAGGTATTGCTGTTATCAAGGATAGCGTCAGTGTTTCATTAGTTGTAGTACTTAGCCTTTCTGCTGTGAAATAATTTCTCTTAAGTATAGGGAATAGGTTGAAGCAGACATATAATTTAGTTTATTAGGAATTATCTTCATGTTACTTTTTTTGTTTAATATATATGGCCTAGCAACATATCAAGGTGGGGGGTATTTGAGGAAACTAGTGCACTACTTGAAATGGATTGATTTAGCCTAGTGTGGGGTAAACGCAACTTAAAGATTTTGCTCAGTGTTGCTACTTAATGAATTTGAAAGATTACTTGGCTTTGTAGCTTTAAACCTTCAACACTTGAATCTGACGTATGATTATTTAACATATTTACTCAAAGACCAACAGCTTAATATATTCTATGGGCATCAGAGCAATGGGAGTGTAGGTAAACTCCTAGAGCCTGATGCCAGTGAGATTTCAGCGCTGCCTTTAGAACTGCCTTTCCGTTTACTACGATCTCTTCTGTTGCTATTGTTACAGGGGCGAGTCTCAAAAGTGTTTCTTTGCTGATTTGATTCACTGACTCGTTCTAAAAAATGCATTGGAGGAGAAGGCTTGAGGGTATTAAGCTTGGATCTTCTCCATTGCATTTTAAGAAAGAGGTGATTCATCAAGGAATTCATGAGACACGTGAGGAATCCAGGAAAGACTTCTGAGAAAGAGCCCAGGTCATATCTCATATCCTGCTACCGCACCATCTCTGTAAACAGGACATTTGTGTTTTATGTTAGAACATATGGTGTGTCGCAATAATCTCTCCTTTCTCCCGAAGTGTGCACTTGTTCACTTCCCTTCATGGATTCAAAAGGAAATCACTAGCATATAGAAACTCCTAGCCCATGCCTCCACCAATCCAATGCCTTTATATTTGTGGGGAGTTGTGAATGAGTGCACACTTCAGGAGAAAGGAGAGATTATTGGATTATTGGTAACAACCATGACCTCTCATAACAAACTCGGGCAACTGGGAAAGAAGGGCAGAGAGTGAGGAAACAGCCTCTGACTGGATAAATAATGAGAAATTGTAATAATAGTAATATGTTGGAAGAATTGTGGATTCAGTAGGTGGACATGAATAAGTAACTTTTGACTTTTTATTTTTCGATAAATAAAACTTTATTGTTTGTTAGGTCTCTTTTATTTATCTTATATGTTGGAATACTTTATTATGCACTATTCTCATACTCAAGGTGGGGGGGAAACCCAGCTGCTGTGCAATACTAATGTAATTAAAACACTTTGCAAATGAGAATTTCTGCCAGAGATATTCCTAGATGTAAATTGAAATGTTAACAAATATAGAAACATATTGTGTTTTGCTATCAGAGGGATGCATTTGGCAAGGCCCCATGTTTTTTCACATCTCTGTCTCCCGTTTATAAAACAGATGTTTGTGTAAAAATATTTTACTGCAAAAGTGGTTAAATTTATAGATATTGGGACATACCCCATAAACTCTAAAAGTACAGAATAATGTCTGGCTTGGGGTGGGCCACAAACTAATTTAACCCAATATTGCAAGCACTGACATTGCTAAAATGTGGAATACAAGTAGTCGTCTGCCCTATATACACAAACAAATATCATTAGGATATCTTCATACATCTTGGGAATATAGACATGTAAACACAGAGGTGGAATTTAACCAAATTTGATCACATTCACATTTTTATCCAAACACAAATAAATGGACTATACATAGGCTACATTACATTACCACTTTGTTTACCCGGCGCACGAGAGACAGAGCGCATTGGCTGGAGCGTATGTAGCTGTGGTGGTTATCATTAGCTCAGTTGAGCAGACAGAAATCATCTTGTTGTCTTCACATACATTTCTGTAAAGGGTTCTTGCTTCTGTATGTCAGGAGTGATGTGTTGTCAAGTTTGCTATATAAATATAGTTACAGTTCATATAAGGGAATAAATTCATTAGGCCCTAATCTATGGATTTCACATGACTAGGAATACAGATATGCATCTGTTGGTCACAGATACCTGAAGAAAAAAATAAAGGTAGGGGCGTGAATCAGAAAACCAGTCAGTATCTGGTGTGACCACCATTTGCCTCATGCAAAACGATACTTCTTCGCATAGAGTTGATCAGGTTGTTGATTGTGGCCTGTGGAATCTTATCCCACTCCTCTTCAATGGCTGCGAAGTTGCTGGATATTGGTGGGAAATGGAACATGCTGTTGTACATGTCGATCCAGAGCATCCCAAACATACTCAATGGGTGACATGTCTGGTGAGTATGCAGGCAATGAAAGAACTGGGACATTTTCAGCTTCCAGGAATTGTGTTGTACAGATCCTAGCGACATGGGACCGTGCATCATGAGGTGATGGCGGCAGATGAATGGCACGACAATGGGCCTCAGGATCTTATCACGGTATCTCTGTGCATTCAAATTGCCATTGAATAAAACGCAATTGTGTTCGTTGTCCGTTGTGTATGGCTTCCCATACAATAACCCCACTGCCACCATGGGGAACTCTGTTCACAACGTTGGAATCAGCAAACCGCTCATCCACACAATGCCATACACGCTGACTGCCATCTGCCCAGTACAGTTGAAACTGGGATTAATCCTATAAGAGCACAGTTCTGGCAATCAAAGGTGAGCATTTGCCCACTGAATTCGGTTACGACCCAAACTGCAGTCAGGTCAAGCACGCAGATGAGCTTCTCTGGGACGTTTTCTGACAGTTTGTGCAGAAATAATTTGGATGTGCAAACCCACAGTTTCATTAGCTGTCCTGGTGGCTGGTCGCAGGTGAAGAAGCCGGATACAGAAGTCCTGGGCTGGCGTGGTTACACATGGTCTGCAGTTGAGAGGCCTGTTGGTCGTACTGCCAAATTCTCTAAAATGACGTTGGAGGCTGCTTATGGTAGAGAAATGAACATTAAATTATTTGGCAACAGCTCTGGTGGACATTCATGCAGTCAACATGCCAATTGTACACTCCCTCAAAACTTGAGCCATCTGTGGCATTGTGCTGTGAGACAAAACTGCTCATTTTAGAGTGGCCTTTTGTCCTCAGCACAAGGTGCACCAGTGTAATGATCATGCCATTTAATCAGCTTCTTGATATGCCACACCTGTCAGGTGGATGGATTATCTTGGCAAATGAAAAATGCTCACTAATAGCGATCTAAATAAATTTGTTCACAACATCTGAGAGAAATGTGCTTTTTGTGCATTTGGAACATTTCTGGGATCTTTTATTTCAGAGCATGAAACATGGGACCAACACTTTACATGTTGCGTTTATATTTTTGTTCAGTATATATTTACCGGAGGACAGTGGAGCGGTGAGCGTTTTGCTAGTTAATGTGCTTTGTGCCCGGCCTGCACAACCTGTGATTTCCGGGAATCTGATTGGTCTAGACACAGAACACAAAGCACATAACCTGCAGCACTCTGATATAAAGGACACATATGCTTACACAGTGCGCAAGATGAAAATCAAGTCTCACGAGCAGTGGCGATTTTAGCATGTAAATCTTGTCGGGGCAAACTCAACAATTTTTTTTAGATGCATGCCAGAAAAACCACAACACTAAACAACACATTAATTCCACTATAACAGTGAAAAATGGTGCCCACAAACTGTTAGGGCCTACGTAAAGCTGTCCCAACAGCGGACCATTCCTTTCAGCACCATGGTGTGAATCCTTACCACAGCTACACTTGTATATCAGCGGAGCCTCGTCTTGCAGCAAAACATTTCATTCAACTGCCTTTTAAAAACCATAGCTGATATGGCTGACTTGCTTAAATAAATATGGTTTCTACTGACTCCTTGTGGATTTGTGTAACTCGCATTATCCTTCAATAATAACGAATGCCAACATGAGTTTTGAACCATACACAAACATTATTACATTTATGTTCAGTAAATTCATGAGGTTTGTTCTTATATCATTAACACTTACAGTATCTCTAAGTATAAGGAAGTGCAAGCAAACAAGCTGCGACGAGGTAGGTCTTCCTTCAGCACTTTCAAAAGGGACACCGACAGAAATTCAGATAGGAATTAGTTCAGATAAATTCAGCAAGATGTTGAGAACTTAACTTGACTAGTATTTAAGTCACCACAGGGCGAGATGCGGTTAATTTACCATTTGAATCATTTTATTTGCCCTACAGTGCCTTCGGAAAGTATTCAGACCTCTTGACTTAAAAAAAAGAGGTTCAAATCAAAGTCTAATTTATTTATATAGCCCTTCTTACATCAGCTGATATCTCAAAGTGCTGTACAGAAACCCAGCCTAAAACCCCAAACAGCAAGCAATGCAGGTGTAGAAGCACAGTGGCTAGGAAAAACTCCCTAGAAAGGCCAAAACCTAGGAAGAAACCTAGAGAGGAACCAGGCTATGAGGGGTGGCCAGTCCTCTTCTGGCTGTGCCGGGTGGAAATTATAACAGAACATGGCCAAGATGTTCAAATGTTCATAAATGACCAGCATGGTCAAATAATAATAATCACAGTAGTTGTCAAGGGTGCAACAGGTCAGCACCTCAAGAGTAAATGTCAGTTGGCTTTTCATAGCCGATCATTGAGAGTATCTCTACCACTCCTGTCTCTAGAGAGTTGAAAACAGCAGGTCTGGGACAGGTAGCACGTCCGGTGAACAGGTCAGGGTTCCATAGCCGCAGGCAGAACAGTTGAAACTGGAGCAGCAGCACGGCCAGGTGGACTGGGGACAGCAAGGAGTCATCATGCCAGGTAGTCCTGAGGCATGGTCTGAGGGCTAAGGTCCTCCGAGAGAGAGAAAGAAAGAGAGAAAGAGAGAATTAGAGAGAGCATATTTAAATTCACACAGGACACCGGATAAGACAGGAGAAATATTCCAGATATAACAGACTGACTCTAGCCCCCGACACAAACTGCAGCATAAATACTGCAGCATAAATACTGGAGGCTGAGACAGGAGGGGTCAGGAGACAGTGGCCCCATCCGATGATACCCCCGGACAGGGCCAAACAGGCAGGATATAACCCCACCCACTTTGCCAAAGCACAGCCCCCACATCACTAGAGGTTACAGCCTTATTTTACATTTTTCCTCATCAATCTACACACAATATCCCATAATGACAAAGTAAAAACAGGTTAAGACATTTTTGCTAATTTATATAAAAAAAAATGAAATATCACATTTAGATTAGTATTCAGACACTTTACTCAGTACTTTGTTGAAGCAACATTGGCAGCGATTACAGCCTCGAGTCTTCTTGGGTATGACGCTACAAGTTTGTCACACCTATATTTGGGGAGTTTATCCCATTCTTCTCTGCAGATCCTCTCAAGCACTGTTAGATTGGATGGGGAGTGTTGCTGCACTGCTATTTTCAGGTCACTCCGGAGAAGTTTGATCCGGTTCAAGTCCAGGCTCTGGCTGGAACATTTTTACATTTACATTTACGTCATTTAGCAGACGCTCTTATCCAGAGCGACTTACAAATTGGTTCATTCACCTTAAGATATCCAGTGGAACAACACTTTACAATAGTACATCTATATCTTTTTTTGGGGGGGGGGGGTTAGAAGGATTACTATATCCTATCCCAGGTATTCCTTAAAGAGGTGGGGTTTCAGGTGCCCTTGTTTGGGTGTAGGGCCTGACCAGAGCCTGAAGGTACAGAGGTGCCGTTCCCCTCACAGCTCCGTAGGCAAGCACCATGGTCTTGTAGCAGATGCGAGCTTCAACTGGAAGCCAGTGGAGTGTGCGGAGGAGCGGGTGACGTGAGAGTACTTGGGAAGGTTGAACACCAGAAGGGCTGCGGCGTTCTGGATGAGTTGTAGGGGTTTAATGGCACAGGCAGGGAGCCCCGCCAACAGGGAGTTGCAGTAATCCAGACGGGAGATGACAAGTGCCTGGATTAGGACCTGTGCCGCTTCCTGTGTAAGGCAGGGTCGTACTCTGCGAATGTTGTATAGCATGAACCTACAGGATCAGGTCACCGCCTTGATGTTAGCGGAGAACGACAGGGTGTTGTCCAGGGTCACGCCGAGGCTCTTAGCACTCTGGGAGGAGGACACAATGGAGTTGTCCACCGTGATGGTGAGATCATGGAAAGGGCAGTCCTTCCCCGGGAGGAAGAGCAGCTCCGTCTTGCCGAGGTTCAGCTTGAGGTGGTGATCTGTCATCCACACTGATATGTCTGCCAGACATGCAGAGATGCGATTCGCCACCTGGTTATCAGAAGGGGGAAAGGAGAAGATTAATTGTGTGTCATCTGCGTAGATATTATAGGAGAGACCATGTGAAGATATGACAGAGCCAAGTGACTTGGTGTATAGCGAGAATAGGAGAGGGACTAGAACTGACCCTGGGGGACACCAGTGGTGAGAGCACGTGGTGCAGAGACGGATTCTCGCCATGCCACCTGGTAGGAGCGACCTGTCAGGTAGGACGCAATCCAAGAGTGAGCCGCGCCGGAGATACCCAACTTGGAGAGGGTGGAGAGGAGGATCTGATGGTTCACAGTATCGAAGGCAGCAGATGGGTCTAGAAGGATGAGAGAGAGTTAGCTTTAGCAGTGCGGAGAGCCTCCGTGACACAGAGAAGAGCAGTCTCAGTTGAATGACCAGCCTTGAAACCTGACTGATTTGGATCGAGAAGGTCATTCTGAGAGAGATAGCAGGAGAGCTGGCCAAGGACGGCACGTTCAAGAGTTTTGGAGAGAATAGAAAGAAGGGATACTGGTCTGTAGTTGTTGACATCGGAGGGATCGAGTGTAGGTTTTTTGAGAATTGGTGCAACTCTCGCTCTCTTGAAGACGGAAGGGACGTAGCCAGCGGTCAAGGATGAGTTGATGAGCGAGGTGAGGTAAGGGAGAAGGTCTCCGGAAATGGTCTGGAGAAGAGAGGAGGGGATAGGGTCAAGCGGGCAGGTTGTTGGGCGGCCGGCCGTCACAAGACGTAAGATTTCATCTGGAGAGAGAGGGGAGAAAGAGGTCAAAGCATAGTGAGCACGACCAGCGGTGTCGTTTGACTTAACAAACAAGGATCGGATGTCGTCGACCTTCTTTTCAAAATGGTTGACGAAGTCATCCGCAGAGAGGAGGGGGGAGGGGGGGGGAGGATTCAGGAGGGAGGAGAAGGTGGCAAAGAGCTTCCTAGGGTTAGAGGCAGATGCTTGGAAGTTAGAGTGGTAGAAAGTGGCTTTAGCAGCAGAAAGAGGAGGAAAATGTAGAGAGGAGGGAGTGAAAAGATGCCAGGTCCGCAGGGGGGCTAGTTTTCCTCCATTTCCGCTTGGCTGCCCGGAGCCCTGTTCTGTGAGCTCGGAATGAGTCGTCAAGCCACGGAGCAGGAGGGGAGGACCGAGCCGGTCGGGAGGATAGGGGACATAGAGAGTCAAAGGATGCAGAAAGGGAGGAGAGGTGGGTTGAGAAGGCAGAATCAGGATATTGGTTGGAGAAGGATTGAGCAGAGGGAAGAGATGATAGGATGGAAGAGGAGAGAGTAGCAGGAGAGAGAGAGCGAAGGTTGCGACGGCGCAATACCATCTGAGTAGGGGCAGAGTGAGTAGTGTTGGAGGAGAGCGAGAGGGAAAAGGATACAAGGTAGTGATCAGAGACTTGGAGGGGAGTTGCAGTGAGATTAGTAGAAGAACAGCATCTAGTGAAGATGAGGTCAAGCGTATTGCCTGCCTTGTGAGTAGGGGGGGGACGGTGAGAGGGTGAGGTCAAAAGAGGAGAGGAGTGGAAAGAAGGAGGCAGAGAGAAATGAGTCAAAGGTAGACGTAGGGAGGTTAAAGTCACCCAGAACTGTGAGGGGTGAGCCATCCTCAGGAAAGGAACTTATCAAGGCGTCAAGCTCATTGATGAACTCTCCAAGGGAACCTGGAGGGCGATAAATGGTAAGGATGTTAAGCTTGAATGGGCTAGTGATTGTGACAGCATGGAATTCAAAGGAGGAGATAGATAGATAGATGGGTCAGGGGAGAAAGAGAGAATGTCCACTTGGGAGAGATGAGGATTCCAGTGCCACCACCCCGCTGACCAGATGCTCTCGGGGTGTGCGAGAACATGTGGTCAGACGAGGAGAGAGCAGTAGGAGTAGCAGTGTTATCTGTGGTAATCCATGTTTCCGTCAGCGCCAAGAAGTCGAGGGACTGGAGGGTAGCATAGGCTGAGATGAACTGTGCCTTGTTGGCCGCAGACCGGCAGTTCCAGAGGCTGCCGGAGACCTGGAACTCCACGTGGGTCGTGCGCGCTGGGACCACCAGGTTTGAGTGGCAGCGGCCACGCAATGTGAAGCGTTTGTATGGCCTGTGCAGAGAGGAGAGAACAGGGATAGACCGACACATAGTTGATAGGCTACAGGAGAGGCTACGCTAATGCAAAGGAGATTGGCATAAAAAATGAACTAAACAACTGGGGAAGCGAGAGAGCAGGGCCTCCCTCACTAACATTTCACTGAAACACTAAAACGCTAAAATATAACTTTTCTAGCTACCACTAGAAATAAAAATTTATGTAAACTACAGTGGTTCAATGTTTCCAGGAATAGGCTCAAACTTAGTTTGGACATTCAGAGACTTGTCCCGAAGCCACTCCTGCGTTGTCTTGGCTGTGTGCTTATGGTCATTGTCCTGTTGGAAGGTGAAGCTTCGCTCCAGTCTGAGATCCTGAGAGCTCTGGAGCAGATTTTCATCAAGGATCTCTCTGTACTGTGATCTGTTCATCTTTCCCTCGATCCTGACTAGTCTCCCAGTCCCTGCCGCTAAAAAGCATCCCCACAGCATGGTGCTGCCACCACCATGCTTCACCGTAGGGATGATGGCAGGTTTCCTCTAGACATGACGCTTACGATTCAGGCCAAAGAGTTCATTCTTGGTTTCGTCAGACCAGAGAATCTTGTTTCTCATGGTCTGAGAGTCTTTAGGTGCATTTTGGCAAACTCCAACTGGAGTGACTTCCGGAGGAGTGACTTCCGTCTGGCCACTCTACCATAAAATCCTGATTGGTGGAGTGCTGCAGAGATGGTTGTCCCTCTGGAAGGTTCTCCCATCTCCACAGAGGAACTCTAGAGCTCTGTCAGAGTGACCATCGGGTTCTTGGTCACCTCCCTGATCAAGGCCCTTCTCCCCCTGATTGCTCAGTCTGGCCGGGCGGCCACCTCAAGGAATAGTCTTCGTAGTTCCAAACTTCTTCCATTTAAGAATGATGGAGGCCACTGTGTTCTTGTGGACCTTCAATACTGCAGACGTTTTTTGGTACCCTTCTCCAGATCTGTGCCTCGACACAATCCTGTCATGGAGCTTTACGGACAATTCCTTCAACCTCATGGCTTTGTTTTTGCTCTGACTTGCACTGTCTTTTGTGGGACCTTATATAGACAGTTGTGTGCCTGCCAAATCAATTGAATTTACCACAGATGGATTTCAAATCAAGTTGTAGAAACATCTCAAGGATGATCAATGGATACAGGATGCACCTGAGCTCAATTTCGAGTCTCATTGCGAAGGGTCTGAATGTTTATGTAAATAAGGTATTTCTGTTCTAAATTCTAAAAACCTGTTTTCACTTTGTCATTATGGGGTATTGTATGTAGATTGCTGAGGATTTTTTTTATTTAATCCATTTTAGAATAAGTCTGTAATGTAACAAAATGTGGAAAAGTCAAGGGGTCTGAATACTTTCCCAAGGAACTGTATGTGGTCTAAAAAGGAAGGAAAATAGGATCATGAGGATCCACTTTTATAGACAATAGGCTTATACCAATGCACAGACAACGCATTGCGCAAACAAAACAATCCTTGCAATCTCAACTGGAATTACATGGGTCTTATACTGAACTTTCACTGGCAAACATGGTTACAGACCCAACAACATTATAGTATTCCCTCTTCGTGGAGAAAATAACATGAGCTATAAGTAAGCAAAACAAAGAACTGCATCATTCCAACATTGCCTAAAATTATGAATAAGATACTAATGAGATAGACTTATGTAAGCAATATAACAATTGAGATGTACAAACTATGGTATAAGGGAACGATGAGCGGATAAGAGGCTAGCCGTAATTTCGATTAAGACAATAATGAGCCAGCTAAAACCCTATTTGTTCAGCGCTTTTGAAATGGACAGCGACACAATTCAGAACATGGGCCGTTCTTACAGTATTCTCCCTGTACACCAAGTCAGAAACGTAGGATAAATAACAGGGACATATAAGCAAACAATGAAGGTTTTTACAATATTTCTATAAAACTGGATATAGGCTACATGTGCACCACCAAGTCAGAACAGTGTAGGCTAAGTTCTGAGGGGGACCAAATTATTAGGGTGAGACACACGGGCTACTAACAGCTTACTACACAATATACACTTAGTATTATACATATATCCCTGGCATATTACAGAATTTATGCATTAGCATACAAGACATAGGCCTATTTTCCGACTCACTATTGTTGTGCTGTGCTCACAAGGTGGCGCGGCGGTCTTTCTTGTGGGCAAACTTTGTAATCAAAGTCTGGCATTCTTTGTATTTATGGCATTTTCAAGACTTCAGTGACCTTCTGGTAGCAAAGCCGGAGCTCTAGAAAGCAACCCAAGTTCCCGACTTGGTATGACCGTTCAAAACCTATTTTCCCAGTCGTTTTTTCAGAGTTCCAAGTTGTCTTGAACTCACCAAAGTCCGATATTTTCCAGTTCTGAGTTCCCAGTTGTTTTGAACACAGCAGATTGGCAGCATGGCCAATGTACTCAACCTTTTCTGGTCCATGGTGTTGCGTGTGAATGTTTATTCTTTTAAGCTTGAAAAATAGACACTTTCAGACAGATATTTTAAATCCTTAAACCCATACTTGGACCACACACCCTCTCCACCGAATAGCAGGGAAGCAAAATACTGATTAGCCACTGATTCCTTCCAAACCACTCATTGTTGTGTAATGTTTATGTCCAATGGCAGATATGCACCGATACGTTTTTATCTATAATTTCCCTTCATATGACAAGGATTGAAAAGGATTTGCCAGTAGATTGTATTGGGAATTTTCCAGTACATGTGTGTCATCTTAGAGTAGTCAGCAGGATAAGTGCACTCTATATGTGTGTCTAGGTCATTAGATACCATTAGATATGCACCTGTCTTGGGAGTGGGCATGTCTGTTTATTTTTGTACAATTGCTATGGCCTAATGTTTACTGTTGCTATGGTTACACCACTAATTTAATCTATGCCCTAATGTGAAACCAAGCTAAAATTAGTGCAAGGCAAAAAGATAATGGTGGCTAAATGCCAGAGGGATGAATCATTAAAATAAAGAGGAGTTACTATGTGTGTGACGTAAGGAGGAAAACTGTATACAAAGTGTATGCCAAGGCTGGAAAGGGAGTTGCTTCATGAACCAGCTCAGCTTATATTACGTTGTAATAAAGTCTATTTGAACTCAAAAGCTCAGGTATTTGAGAAATATTATTGACTGAATATTTCCACGACAATTGTCAACATGATTCATGATGACAACTGCTTGTCTAGCTAACTAAGATTTTGAAAGTATGATGTTGACATGATCAGTCCAATCAACACTATGGTAGATATGCGATTTTACATTTTATTTGTGGCCAATGACCTTGAGCCTTCTTGGATGGGCACTTTTAATGTACATTTATGACAGCACCCAAGGGAGCTTGAACTGCCTAGCTCTCCATGAAGATTCGGCGGTGACATAGTTTGTTTGCAAATTGTTATGTAACACGAATAAATGCCAAAATAACATGCAAAATAGGCTAATTATAATTTATGATGACGGGTCGCCACTGCTCACGAATCATACAGCTGATGTCCAAGTTAAGTCACAAGCAAGGTTGGGTAGTAACGGATTACATGTAATCCGTTACATTACATGTAATCCGTTACATGTAATGGATTACAAAAAATGAACTGTAATCCGTTATGTTACCAGCAAAAATATTGTAATCAGATTAACGATACTTTTGAAAAAGTAGATAAGTAATCCTAGGATTACTTTCAAATTTAGAAGGGATGTTTGGTCACAAAAGAAAAAGGTATGGCACACCAATTGTGGTGGAAATTATACCTTTACCTAATAATGAGGAGAGGCAAAGTCAATAATCAATCAAGGTATTACTTTTATTAAAAACTTATTATAATAAGGAGGCTGGTCGCACCACCCATGTAGGTGAAATGGAGCGAGAGCCTCCTGGTCAAAAACTACAGGAGCATTTGCATAGTCAAGCATCTGCAAAACACGTGACCCTATGTATGTGAATGTGTTGGTGAAGGGAGACAAATGGGTGAAAAGGTTACCTCGGTCTGTCGCAACTGAGGTCATCAGGGGCCAGAATGACAGGAGTCACTCCAGACATACTTCCTCTAACAGTAGCTCAACGGTTACCCCAAGTTGGGCAAGCAAGCGCCTTTGACTGTCGGCCCAGATGATGTATGGTCGTACTGGTCACACACACAAAACATGAATCTTTCGCCCAGAAACAGGCTCCAAACAGAACAAAAGCTCTCACTGGTGTGCAGAATATAACACTTTGCCCTGTCTCCAGTTAAGCTAAGAGGAACCAGTTAGTATCTGTCAGCTCTTGGCTGAGCGCCCAGATATCATGGGGTCATGCTACACACAGAACAGTTAGAACAGGCCTCTTATTAATGCACACACACTTTTCTATCTCAAGCCCAATGCCTAGGCTGAAAGAAGGATATTTTAGTACACAAGCATTAGCAAAGTTTAACAAAAAATGACCTCAAACAATGCAGTGCATTTTTTGGATGGCGTTTCAAAGAACAATTTGTTTTTATAGAAGAAAAGGGCAGGAATGTAACAGTTCAATGCAAACTATGTTTGCCCACGGTTGTAACGGCCGTCGTTGAAGAGAGTAGACCAAGGCACAGCGTGGTTAGTGCTCATCATGAATTTATTAAAGATAGAACACTTTAAACAAAAAAACAAGAAACCGACAGCCAAACAGTTCTGTCAGGTGCAAAACACTAAACAGAAATTAACTACCCACAAACCCCAAAGGAAAACAGGCTGCCTAAGTATAAGGACAGGCGGGCGACTCTGGCTGCGCCGGAGGACAGGCGGCGGGCGACTCTGGCTGCGCCGGAGGACAGGCGGCGGGCGACTCTGGCTGCGCCGGAGGACAGGCGGCGGGCGACTCTGGCTGCGCCGGAGGACAGGCGGCGGGCGACTCTGGCTGCGCCGGAGGACAGGCGGCGGGCGACTCTGGGAGCTCTGGACTGTGGGCCGTCTCTCTCAGTTCCGGACTGTGGGCTGTCTCTCTACGGGACACTGTCGCCGGAAGCTCTGGATGGGGCACTGTCGCCGGACACTCTGGACGGGGCACTGTCGCCGGACACTCTGGACGAGGCACTGTCGCCGGACACTCTGGACGAGGCACTGTCGCCGGACACTCTGGACGAGGCACTGTCGCCGGACACTCTGGACGAGGCACTGTCGCCGGAAGCTCTGGACGAGGCACTGTCGCCGGAAGCTCTGGACGAGGCACTGTCGCCGGAAGCTCTGGACGAGGCACTGTCGCCGGAAGCTCTGGACGAGGCACTGTCGCCGGAAGCTCTGGACGAGGCACTGTTGCCGGAAGCTCTGGACAGGGACTGCGCACTGAAGGCCTGATGCGTGGGGCTGGCTTAGGAAGCGCCAGACTAGGGACACGCACCACTGGGCTAGTGCGAGGAGCAGGACGAGCTGGACTGGGCTGATGCACTGGAGGCCTGGTGCGTGGGGCTGGTAGTGGAGGTACCAGACTGGAGACACGCACCCCAAGGCTAGTGCAAGGAGCGGGAACAGGACGTACTAGACTGGGCTGATGCACTGGAGGCCTGGTGCGTGGGGCTGGTAGTGGAGGTACCAGACTGGAGACACGCACCCCAAGGCTAGTGCGAAGAGCAGGAACAGGACGTGCTGGACTGGGCTGACGCACTGGAAGCCTAGTGCGTGGTGCTGGCTTTGGAGGCGCCAGACTGAAGACACGCACCTCATGGCTAGTGCGGGGAGCAGGATACACTGGACCGTAGAGGCGCACTGGCGGTCTCGAGCGCAGGACTGGCACCGCCCGTACTGGCTGGATGCCCACTTCACCCCAGCAACTGCAGGACGCTGGCACTGAGCACACCGGCCTGTGGATACTCAGCCTCGACGCCGTGCGCATCACCCCATAGCACGGGGCCTGACCAGTACCACGCTGCCTCTGGTAAGCCGTGGGAGTTGGCTTAGGGCTCAACCCTGGCCCTGCAAAAATACCCGTGTGCCCCCCCAAAAAATTTTTTGGGGGGCTGCCTCAGGTTCCAATAGCTCCCTTCGCTTGTCCTCCCAGAGTTGACGTTCCAACTCCCATGTCCATCCTTCCCCCCGATGCTCCAAACCACGCTGCTTGGTCTTCTGTTGGTGGGTAGTTCTGTAACGGCCGTCGTTGAAGAGAGTAGACCAAAATGCAGCGTGGTTAGTGCTCATCATGAATTTATTAAAGATAGACCACTTTAAACAAAAAAACAAGAAACCGACAGCCAAACAGTTCTGTCAGGTGCAAAACACTAAACAGAAATTAACTACCCACAAACCCCAAAGGAAAACAGGCTGCCTAAGTATGACTCCCAATCAGCGACAACGATGTACAGCTGTCCCTGACTGAGAGCCATACCAGGCTAAAACAAAGAAATACAAAGCATAGAAAAAAGGACAGAATGCCCACCCAAATCACACCCTGACCAACCTAAATAGAGACATAGAAAAGGCTCTCTCAGGTCAGGGCGTGACAACGGTAAAGCTGCTGTCGACATCCAGAGACTCGACTTGAAGAGAACACTTGGAGATAAGGATGGCGATTGGCAGGTGTGGCGCATTAGCTTGCTTAGCTAGCTAGTCTGTGGAGACAGACAGGCTGTCTTCACAATGTTACCAATGTTCCAGCATAGGTCGGAGATTTCAGAGAATACTAGCTACCTAGTTAGTCAGATTTCTAGCTAGCTAGCCTGTTTAGATTGCTAATTTGCTTGCCAACTCTCGGACACTATGTGGTATGCTGCTCACTTAAGGTTGCTCTGTCAGTTGCTAGCTACTGTAGTTAGGAAGATATCAAGTATGCTATTGTGCTTATTTGTCATAAATTTCTCTGATTAAAATATATTTTAACTAAGATAAATCAGTTGTAGATAATTGGGTGAGATTCACTGGGCTACATAGCCTAGCTAGCTAAATCAAAAGTAAAAAAAAAATGTTTTGAAAGCAAGTTGCACTCTGTAACCCAACATAGCAAGATGCTCACTGTCAGGGTTGTTGCTAACTTAATTAGCATGTTAGCTAGCTATGGTTTCAGAATAACATGGTATCCAAATCAATAAAGCCACACTGAAGTTTTCCTGCTGTTCAATTATTTTTTCAACCCAAATAAATGCCTGTATTATTCAGTAATAACTCAAAGTGTAAGTCCATATTTTTTATATATATACATTTGAGTATTTCTAGACAAACAATATAAACCACCATATTCACAAGTAGAGGTGCTTTCATTCTGCAAGCTAGTAGAAGGAATCAGTGGTGGGAGAAATGTAATGTGTAGAAAGACTAATGCAACTAATTGAAAGGGAATTTCAGTCCATGAAAGAAGCTCTCTCCACCAAAGTCCAGAGCGTAAAGTCAGTCTGCACCACATCAAACATCTGGTCTGCCCATAACAGAAGCTTCTTCGGCATGAGATGCCACTGGCTCGAGGAGGACACCTTGGAGAGGAAGTCAGCTGCTTTGGCTTGTGCGAGACTGAGAGGACGTCATACCTACAATGTGATTTCTGCCAGGTTAAGTGAAATACATGCAGACTTTAAAATTCAGCACAAAGTGAAGGCCACAGTGACAGACAATGGAATAAACTTTGTAAAGGCATTCCAGGAGTTCAGTGGAAATTAAGAGGTGATGATACGGGTGCGATTCTTGAGGAGGTTGAGCAAGAACTTAACTTTTTTCTCCCTCCACATCAGCGTTGTATGGCACACACCCTCAACCTCATCGCCATCAATGAGGTGGACAAAGCTGAACCCCAAGGTCCGTCACGAAAATTGTACAGAAGTGCAATGTCAAAATGTTCCAGCATTTGGAACAAAGCACATAGGTCCACATTAGCTTCAGAGGCAATAGAGGACATTGCAAGCAAGAAAGTAACTGTGCCATGTATGACAAGATGGAGCTCAGAGTCCTGTGCCATCTCCAAACTCATAGCCCTCACAGATGACCAGCTGGGGCAAATCTGTGAAGCAGCAAACTACATCCTTGTGAGATTGCTTTTCTCAAGTAGTACAGTACAGTCCTACAACCACTCGCATTCTCTATTAATCTTCTTCAGGGAGAGAAGAAGTGTTTTCTTGGCTTTCTTATCCCAACAATCCTAAGCTTGAAGTCTAAGCTCTCAGAGAAAATACCTCTTGCGACATTCACTGCACACATCATCACTGAGGTCATTGAGGCTATAGACCGCTGGTTTGGACCTATGCTAAGCACCCATGAAGCAAAAATGGCAAATGCTACCGTGCCAAAGTTTCGACTGTTCGCTGAACCCTGGAAAGAGAGAGGAGATGCGGAGCACATTAGTTCAAAAAGCAGCATCTTTGGAGAACATACACTCCCAAGAGGTTGATGAAGGAGCACAGAACGAGTCTGATGAGTCAGAAGACAACTTTTCTGTGTTCGGAGGTGCAACAACAAGGGCCAGGGGCACTGCAGAGGAGGAGGTGAGGAAGTACCTTGAAGACAAAGACAAGTCTTTGGCTCCTTGAAATCATTCCCCATAGTCCAGAACTTGTTTCTGAAGTGCAACACTACTCTCCAGTGGCCCAGTTGACCGTCTTTTCAGCTATGGTGGAAACCTGTTTACCCCTCAGCGAAACAGGATATCTGATGCTCATCTAGAGCATGTCCTCTTGCTGTGGTACAACAGCAATTTCTGCCTTCAATCATCTGAGAAGGCCAGCTTCAGAATAGGCCTACTGCAATACCATGTCTGATATGTGGGTTTATTGCACCTGGCTGCACATTTTTTGTACTGGTGTCCCGTAGGGTAAGTGTTTAGCACCATCCATGTTGGTGTGTTACTTAAGCCCTTACTTATACCTGGTTTTAACATGCATCCTTTTTCCTGCACATTGTGTTTGTGACCACATTTTTAGACAAGTGTACATGATTAAAAGTCACATTGTGGTCTGACTGGGATCATATCTTACAGGTGTAAGTGGACAAGATCAGGATAAAGGATGCATGTTAGAGGCAGGTATTAAGAGTTTAAATACATTTTTGAAACAATGTTTTGTGATGTGTTCTAATGTGGCTCTGCTTAGTGGCTCAAATAAATATTGTTAAATTGGTAATAATCTTTTTATTTTTATGTGTTTTTTCAATAACTGCTGGTGTGCGATGTCTAATATTAAAAGAAGTCTCGAGGTATTGCTCGCCTGAGGCAGAGTACCTTATGATAAGCTGTAGACCACAAAATCTACCCACAGAGTTCTCATCTATATTATTCGTAGCCATCTATTTACCACCACAAATCGATGCTGGCACTAAGACCGCACTCAACGAGCTGTATTAGGCCATAAACAAACAAGAAAATGCTCATCCAATGTGGCGCTCAGTGGCTGGAGACTTTAATGCAGGCAATCTTAAATCTGTTTTACCTAATTTCTACCAGCATGTCACATGTGCAAACAGAGGGAAAAAAACTCTAGACCACCTTTATACCACATACAGAATCTCATACAAAGCTCTCCCTCGCCCTCCATTTGGCAAATCTGACCATAATTCTATAAGGAAGTACCAGTGACTCGCGCAATACAGAAGTGTTCAGATGACGCGGATGCTACGCTACAGGAGTGTTTTGCTAGCACAGACTGGAATATGTTCTGGGATTCTTCCAATGGCATTGAGGAGTATACCACCTCAGCCACCGACTTCATCAATAAGTACATCGGCGTCGTCATCCCACAGTGACCATACGTACATTTCACAACAAGAAGCCATGGACTACAGGCAACATCCACACAGAGCTAAAGGCTAGAGCTGCCGCTTTCAAGAATCGGGACACTAATCCAGACACATAGAAGAAATCCCACTATGCCCATCAAACAGGCAAAGTGTCAATACAGGACTAACATTGAATCCTACTACACTGGCTCTGATGCTTTTCAGATGTTGCAGGGCTTGAAAAACATTACGGACTACAAAGGGAAACTCAGCCGTGATCTGCCCAGTGACGCGAGCCTACCAGACGAGCTAAATGCCTTTTATGCTCGCTTTGAGGCAAGCAACACTGAAGCAGGCATGAGAGCACCAGCTGTTCCGGACGACTGTGTGATCACGCTCTCAGTAGACGACGTAGGCAAGACCTTTAAACAGGTCAACATTCAAAGCTGCGAGGCCAGACAGATTACCAGGATGTGTATACAAAGCATGCGATGACCAACTGGCAAGTGTCTTCACTGACATTTTCAACCTCTCCCTGACCGAGTCTGTAATACCTACATGTTTCAAACAGACCACCTGTGCCCAAGAAAGCAAAGGTAACCTGCCTAAATGATTACCGCCCCGTTGCACTCAAGTCGGTGGCCATGAAGGCTTTGAAAGGCTGGCTCACATCAACACCATCATGCCAGAAACCCTAGACCCACTCCAATTTGCATCCTGCCCCAACAGATCCACAGATGACACAATTTCAATCGCACTCCACACTGCCCTTTCCCAACTGGACAAAAGGAACACCTATGTGAGAATGCTGTTCATTGACTACAGCTCAGCGTTCAACATCATAGTGCAGACAAAGTTAATCACGAAACTAAGGACCCTGGGACTAAACACCAAACATCTGCCTTCCAGGTGAAGCTGGTTGAGAGTATGCCAAGAGTGTGCAAAGCTGTCATCAAGGCAAAGGGTGGCTACTTTGAAGAATCTCAAATATAAAATATATTTTGATTTGTTTAACACTTTTTTGATTACTACATGAGTCCATATGTGTTTTTTCATAGTTTTGATGTCTTCACTATTATTCTACAATGTAGAAGATAGTAAAAATAAAGAAAAACCCTTGAATGAGTAGGTGGGTCCAAACTTTTGACTGGTACTATTTGTCAACTCTAGGGCAGACTGGGAGATTCAGGATGGCAATGACATTGGATAGGCACAATTCCTATAACATGCGAAGGCCCACTAAGTTGATGGCATTTCTTGTCATAGTGTCAGGTTGTGTTGGTTCATTGTAGTGAACACTTGTCTTATGTGCTTGACGTGTGTGGTTGCATCCACCCCATTCACCATAATGTCACCAAGTCAACATGTACGGCAACTCCAGGGCAGACAGCCAGGATGGTGGACATGATTATTTGGACAATATAAATGTGCCAGCTCAACCCAAGCAGCATAATAGTGCACCGGAACTATGCACTCACCACAAATCTATGACAAGACCTGAAAATGGTTGTCTATCAATGATCAACAACCAATTTGACAGAGCTTGAAGAATTTTGGAAAGAATAATGAGCAAATGTTGTACATCCAGGTGTGTAAAGCTCTTAGAGATTTACCTAGAAAACTCACAGCTGTAATCGCTGCCAAAAAGTGCTTTTACGAAGTCAGGGTCTGAATACTTATGTGAATGATATTTTTCTGCATGTCATTCTCAATAAATTAGCAAAAATGTCTAAAAACATGTTTTCACTTTGTCATTATGGGCTATTGTGCTGTATCACATCAGGCCGTGATTGGGAGTCCCATAAATTACAACAGCCACATCAAAAAACATGTCACTATATGTGTTTTTGTCAGTCATTACCGTTCAGCACTGAATGACAGCAAATTTGACATGGAAGGTTCTGTTAATCAGCTACCAGAAAGAGATTAAACTTTAGTTTTTGGTAGCTGATGAATAACTTTCCTAGTCAATTTGCTGTCATTCAGTGCTGTATGGTCGTGAGCATGAAAATCTATAGTTGAAGTCGGAAGTTTACATACACTTAGGTTGGAGTCATTAAAACTCGTTTTTTCAACCACTCCACGAAACGTTTGACCCAAGTTAAACAATTTAAATGCAACGCTACCAAATACTAATTGAGTGTATTAGTATTTGGTAGCGTTGGGAATTTTTACTAGGATTAAATGTCAGGAATTGTGAAAAACTGAGTTTAAATGTACAGTTGAAGTCTGAAGTTTACATACACCTTAGCCAAATACATTTAAACTCAGTTTTTCACAATTCCTGACATTTAATCCTAGTAAAAATTCCCTGTCTTAGGTCAGTTAGGATCACCACTTTATTTTAAGAATGTGAAATGTTGGAATAATAGAAGAGAGAATGATTTATTTCAGTTTTTATTTATTTCAGCTTTTCCCAGTGGGTAAGACGTTTACAAATACTCAATTAGTATTTGGTAGCATTACCTTTACAATGTTTAACATGATTTAAACGTTTCGGGTAGCCTTCCACAAGCTTCCCACAATAAGGTGGGTGAATTTTGGCCCATTCCTCCTGACAGAGCTGGTGTACCTGAGTCAGATTTGTAGGCCTCCTTGCTCGCACACGCTTTTTCAGTTCTGCCCACAAATTTTCTATGGGATTGAGGTCAGGGCTTTGTGATGGCCACTCCAATACCTTGACTTTGTTGTCCTTAAGCCATTTTGCCACACTTTTGGAAGTATGCTTGGGGTCAATGTCCATTTGGAAGACCCATTTGCGACCAAGCTTTAACTTCCTGACTGATGTCTTGAGATGTTGCTTCAATATCGCCACATAATTTTCCTGCCTCATGATGCCATCTATTTTGTTAAGTGCACCAGTCCCTCCTGCAGCAAAGCACCCCCACAACATGATGCTGCCACCCCGCGCTTCACAGTTGGGATGGTGTTCTTCGGCTTGCAAGCCTCCCCCTTTTTCCTCCAAACATAACGATGGTCAATACGGCCTAACAGTTCTATTTTTGTTTCATCAGACCAGATGACATTTCTCAAAAAAGTACGATTTTTGTCCCATGTGCAGTTGCAAACCGTAGTCTGGCTTTTTAATGGGGGTTTTGGAGCAGTGGCTTCTTCCTTGCTGAGCGGCCTTTCAGGTTATGTCGATATAAGACTTGTTTTACTGTGGATATAGATACTTTTGTACCTGTTTCCTCCAGCATCTTCACAAGGTCCTTTGCTGTTGTTCTGGGATTGATTTGCACTTTTCGCACCAAAGTACATTCATCTCTAGGAGACAGAACGCGTCTCCTTCCAGAGTGGTATAATGGCTGCGTGGTCCCATAGTATTTATACTCGCGTACTATTGTTTGGACAGATGAACGTGGTACCTGCATGGAAATTGCTCTCAAGGATGAACCAGACTTGTGGAGGTCTACAATTTGTTTTCTGAGGTCTTGGCTGATTTCCTTTGATTGTCCCATGATGTCAAGCAAAGAGGCACTGAGTTTGAAGGTAGGCCTTGAAATACATCCACAGATACACCTCCAATTGACTCAAATAATGTCAATTGGCCTATCAGAAGCTTCTAAAACCATGACATAATTTTATGGAATTTTCCAAGTTGTTTAAAGACACAGTCAACTTAGTGTATGTAAACTTCTGACCCACTGGAATTGTGATACATTGAATAATAAGTTAAATAATCTGTCTATAAATAATTGTTGGAAAAATTACTTGTGTCATGCACAAAGTAGATGTCTTAACTGACTTTCAAACTATAGTTTGTTAACAAGACATTTCTGGGGTGGTTGAAAAACGAGTTTTAATGACTCCAATCTAAGTGTCTGTAAACTTCCGACTTCAACTGTAAAAGCATTCTCTACTATTATTCTGACATTTCACATTCTTAAAATAAAATGGTGATCCCATCTGACATAAGACAGGGAATTTTTACTAGGATTAAATGTCAGGAATTGTGAAAAACTGAGTTTAAATTTATTTGGCTTAGGTGTATGTGAACTTCCAACTTCAACTGTATGCCAAGACATGAAAATGGCTGTTGAACAATTATCAATAACCAACTTGAACGAGCTTGAAGAATTTAAGAACATTGTGCAAATGTTGTAGAATCCAGGTGTGCAAAACTCTTAGAGATTTACCCGGAAAACTCACATCTGTAATTGCTGCCACGCTGGTATAAATTATTCAGGAGACAGGCGCAGGAATGTGTAATAGTTTTTAAAAAGTTGTACACAAATTATGGCGTACCGTGTAAAGACACAGGGACGAAGACCAAGCAAACATGTAGCAATAACACAGGGTTGAAACCCTAACAAAAGAACAAGGAGTACCTCGAATAAATACACACGTGCACAATGATTAATGCACGGGACGTGACCCGTAATAATCAGCACAATCCACAAGGGCACGAATTCCCAAAACACACAGCACAGGTACTCACATGCCCCAACGGACATAGTAACAATAATCGACAGCACCATGGTGAACAAAGGGCACACTTATACAAGTACTAATCAGTGGGAATAGGGGACAGGTGTGCGTAATGATAGTTCCAGAGGAACCCGTGACACATGTATTGACTCAGGGGTGTGAATACTTATGTAAATGAGATATTGCTGTATTTCATTTTCGTAAATTTGTAATTCAAAACATATTTAGGGTGTTTTTTACTCACTTTTTGTCTCTCCCAAGATGTTATTCCTCTCCTACAGCGTCCATCAGAATTACACGCACATGGCTATTTATGCAAATTAAGTGATGACGTCATTAGCGACTTCTAGAGACTTTTAGGACAGCCAATAGCTACTTTCCTTACGGAGGCGTTGGCAACACTGGATGGCTGGCTGCGCTCTCACTCAGTAGATAAAAACAAGTGACCATTATAATAGACAGGAGAGAGCTCAGTCTTATTGATAAGAATAACAGACTACACTTTCCAGCAGTCGGAAGGACAGTTTATGCGTCAACATGTTTAGCAGATCTTTATTACAGATCGGACTGCGTGTTTGTACACAGGAGAATAGGAACGGGATTAAAAGATTGACACCGACGTTAACCTACATTAGTGACAGGCGGCGCGATGCCTCTACCACTATCGTGAGGGACAACAATAAACAGAAAACTATAGATGATTTGGATGGGCCTAGTTTTCTGAGATCTTTATATTGGCTTTTCGGGAAAGGGTATTTTCAGACAGCACATCAAATGCAAGTAAGTGCTGTAGAGTGTTATTACAGTGCATTGCGAAACCTAGCTGCCAGTGTTATACCACACTGGTTGCGTATTATTATGTCTAATCTCCTAGTCCGTGTGCCAGGGGTTCGGTCAGGTTGATTTGGGGTGGTGTGACGATGTTTCATAGTGATTTTCTTGAAGCTCTTTGTCCATAGAGTTAGAAAATGTGTGATAGCAGTGTAGCAATGGCAACTTTGTTTGATTGCTTTCATCCCTTCCTCCCTCCCTCCATCCCATTACATTTTCCAAAAGGTATTTTATCCATTCACAAACAATGTCTGCGAGTTTTCACAAAATGTGGAAAAAGTAAAGGGGTGTGAATACTTTCTGAAAGCACTGTATCACATTATTCCTGCCACACTGTAGAAAGCCATGCATGGGATTCCTGAAAAATGTATGTCATGTTTCGACCAGTCTGAACAATCTGAACTGTGTTTTTTGCTAGGTAAACATCATTAAAAAAGTTAGCACAATGTGACCAAAACCTCTATTGGACAAAACAATGTGCACTTATACTTTTTTCAACCTATTATCTTCACATCTTGGACTATTATGTCTTGCTGTACTTTCCAGAAGAGCCAGATGTGCCATGCATGCACTCATTTATCAAAACCATTCCATAAAATTGTTTTGCATTTACTGTAGGTCTCACACTGCAATTATGCTCTTCTCCCCCCTCCCCCAGATTGAACACAGCAAGATCTATGGCCCTCTGTGGAAGTCAAAGTACGGGCCCTTGGTGATAGTGAACGTGGCCAGTGCTGAGCTGATTGAGCAGGTGTTGAGACAGGAGGGCCGCCATCCCACCCGCACGGACATGCCCCACTGGAGGAGTTACCGCGAGCTGAGGAACCACGCCTATGGGCCCCTCACAGAGTGAGTAGACAGTGGAAAGCCAGTTCCAGGCCCTTTCATTGTAGTCTGATCCCAGATCTGTTTGTGCGGCCGTGCCATCTCCTATGGTTATGACAAGGGCCTTACACTCTTAGAAAAAAAGGTGATATCTAGAACCAAAAGGTTATTTGGCTGTCCCAATACGAGAATCCTTTTGAAGAACCCTTTTTGGTTCCAAGTAGAACGCTTTTGGTTTCAGGTAGAAACATTTTGGGTTCCATGTAGAACCCTTTCCACAGAGGTTCTACCTGGAACCAAAAAGGGTTCTCCAATGGGGACTGCAGAAGAACCATTTTGGAACTCTTTGTTTTAAGAGTGTAGGAGCTGGCTAAACAGTACAATCTAGGATCAGGCTACTGTCATTGCACAGCCAGGATATTTAGTATTTTAGTATTTTATTACGATCCCATAAAGCTTCAGCTACTCTTCCTGGAGTCCAAACAAAACATAAAACATGACATAATACATACCTCTTGTCGTTCGCCTAGGATAGGGGGCGCTACAGTGATTTTTGAAAAAAATTCGTGCCCATTTTAAATGGCCTCCTACTCAAACTCAGAAGCTAGAATATGCATATAATTAATACTTGTGGATAGAAAACACCCTAAAGTTTCTAAAACTGTTTGAATGGTGTCTGTGAGTATAACAGAACTCATATGGCAGTCAAAACCCCGAGACAGATCGTAACAGGATGTGGAATTCTGAATTGCGGACTCAACTTCACCACTTTGCCTGTAATTCACACAGTGAGCAATGGTTCATTGAGCACTTCCTATTGCTTCCACTAGATGTCCCCAGTCTTTACAAAGTGATTTGAGCCTTCTACTGTGAAAACTGAATGAATGAGACGCTGTGGAAAGTGGTCACATGGAGAGGGCCATCACCATTATGACGCCGGCGCCCCTGGCTACCCTCCCCTTTCGAAACATTTTGAAAGACAATGCAATCATCCCCCTTGAATCTTATTGGAGCTCTGGTTGAAAAAGGCCCTAAAGATTTATGTTATACAACGTTTGACATGTTTGAACGAACCTAAATTTTAAAAAAATGCTTTTTTTCGAAAGAGGTGTCCCGCGCACGACGGAGCTTTTGGTGCAGCCTTCAGAACGCGCTAACAAGAACAAGCTATTGGAACATAAAGGATTAACTTTTTCGAACGAAAATACATTTGTTGTGGACCTGGGATCCTGGAAGTGCTTTCTGATAAAGACAATCAAAGGTAAGGGATTATTGACAATAGTATACAGCACTAACCTTTTACAAACTTCATCAGATGACACTCCTAGGACATCATGTTACACAATACATGCATTCTTTTGTTCGATAAAGTTCATATTTATATATAAAAACAGCATTTTACATCGGCGCGTAACGTTGACTAACTATTTTCCCTCAAATGCATCCGGTGAAACAGCTCTACAATTTACTAAATTACTATTCGAAAACATTTTTAAAATGTAATATTGTCATTCTAAGATTTATAGATGAATATCTCTTGAAAGCACCTGTAATGCCAGATTTAAAAATAACTTTACTGGGTAATCACACTTTGCGATAAAAGGGGATGCGATACTCAGAAAATAGGCTAGCAATACAGGTCAGCGCCATCTTGGAACAATCGCATATCAAATCTAGTCTTGTATACTATTGTCAATAATCCCTTACCTTTGATTGTCTTCATCAGAAAGCACTTTTTCGATTAACTTTTTCGAACGAAAATACATTTGTTGTGGACCTGGGATTCCTGGAAGTTTTTTCTGATGAAGACAATCAAAGGTAAGGGATTATTGACAATAGTATACAAGACTAGATTTGATATGCGATTGTTCCAAGATGGCGCTGACCTGTATTGCTAGCCTATTTTCTGAGTATCGCATCCCCTTTTATCGCAAAGTGTGATTACCCAGTAAAGTTATTTTTAAATCTGGCATTACAGGTGCTTTCAAGAGATATTCATCTATAAATCTTAGAATGACAATATTACATTTTAAAAATGTTTTCGAATAGTAATTTAGTAAATTGTAGCGCTGTTTCACCGGATGCATTTGAGGGAAAATAGTTAGTCAAAGTTACGCGCCGATGTAAAATGCTGTTTTTATATATAAATATGAACTTTATCGAACAAAAGAATGCATGTATTGTGTAACATGATGTCCTAGGAGTGTCATCTGATGAAGTTTGTAAAAGGTTAGTGCTGCATTTAGCTGTTTTTTGGTTATTTGTGATGCATGTGGTTGGTTGGAAAATGGCTATGTGGCTACTTTTACGATATACTCCTCTAACATAATCTAATGTTTTGCTTTTGCTGTAAAGCCTTTTTGAAATCGGACAACGTGGTTCGATTCAGGAGAGGTGTATCTATAAAACGATATAACATAGTCCTATATTTGAAAAAAAAAATATATTACATTTCGTTATGCTAATAGCGATAGGATTTTTTCGCTGGATGTCCGTCCCGCATACGGGACGAGCCCATCAAGAGGCTAAGGACAGAACAACATCTTTTTTTTATACATGCTTTCCTACATTTACAGTGAAGTCAGAAGTGTATATACACTTAGGTTGGAGTCATTAGAACTCATTTTTCAACCACTCCACACATTTTTTGTTAACAAACTTTTCTTTTGGCAAGTCGGTTAGGACATCTACTTTGTGCTTGACACAAGTCATTTTTCCAACAATTGTTTACAGACAGATTATTTAACATATAATTCACTGTATCACAATTCCAGTGGGTCAGAAGTTTACATACACTAAGTTGACTGTGTCTTTAAACAACTTGGAAAATTCCATAAAATTATGTCATGGTTTTAGAAGCTTCTGATAGGCTAATTGACATTATTTGAGTCAATTGGAGGTGTACCTGTGGATGGATTTCAAGTCCTACCTTCAAACTCAGTGCCTTTTTGCTTGACATCATGGGAAAATCAAAAGAAATCAGCCAAGACCTCAGAAAACAAATTGTAGACCTCCACAAGTCTGGTTCATCCTTGGGAGTAATTTCCAAACGCCTGAAGGTACCACGTTCATCTGTCCAAACAATAGTATGCGAGTATAAATACCATGGGACCACGCAGCCATTATACCACTCAGGAAGGAGACGCGTTCTGTCTCCTAGAGATGAATGTACCTTGGTGCGAAAAGTGCAAATCAATCCCAGAACAACAGCAAAGGACCTTGTGAAGATGCTGGAGGAAACAGGTACAAAAGTATCTATATCCACAGTAAAACGAGTCTTATATCGACATAACCTGAAAGGCCGCTCAGCAAGGAAGAAGCCACTGCTCCAAAACCACCATTAAAAAGCCAGACTACGGTTTGCAACTGCACATGGGGACAAAGATCATACTTTTTGGAGATATGTCATCTGGTCTGATGAAACAAAAATATAACTGTTTGGCCATAATGACCATCGTTATGTTAAAAGGAAAAAGGGGGAGGCTTGCAAGCCGAAGAACACCATCCCAACTGTGAAGCGTGGGGGTGGCAGCATCATGTTGTGGGGGTGATTTGCTGCAGGAGGGACTGGTGCACTTCACAAAATAGATGACATCATGAGGCAGGAAAATTATGTGGCTATATTGAAGCAACATCTCAAGACATCAGTCAGGAAGTTAAAGCTTGGGCGCAAATGGGTCTTCCAAATGGACATTGACCCCAAGCATACTTCCAAAGTTGTGGCAAAATGGCTTAAGGACAACAAAGTCAAGGTATTGGAGTGGCCATCACAAAGCCCTGACCTCAATCCCATAGAACATTTGTGGGCAGAACTGAAAAAGCGTGTGCGAGCAAGGAGGCCTACAAATCTGACTCAGGTACACCAACTCTGTCAGGAGGAATGGGCCAAAATTCACCAAACTTATTGTGGGAGGCTTGTGGAAGGCTACCCGAAACGTTTGACTCATGTTAAACAATTTAAAGGTAATGCTACCGAATACTAATTGAGTGTATGTAAACTTCTGACCCACTGGAAAAAGCTGAAATAAATAATTCTCTCTACTATTATTCTGACATTTCACATTCTTAAAATAAAGTGGTGATGCTAACTGCTTTTTACTAGGATTAAATGTCAGGAATTGTGAAAAACTGAGTTTAAATGTATTTGGCCAAAGTGTATGTAAACTTCTGAATTCAACTGTATGTAAATGTCTTTTGCAGTTTTTTATTTTCAATACATTTGCTAACGTTCTTAAAATCTTGTTTTTGCTTTGTCATTATGGGGTATTATGTGTAGATTGGTGAGGGGGGAAAAAACAATTTAAAACATTTTAGAATAAGGCTGTATCGTAACAAAATGTGGAAAAGTCTAGGGGTCTGAATACTTTCCAAATGCACTGTAGGTAACAACTCAAGGACAGAACTACTTTCCTACATTTAAAATAAGAATACACACTTCATACCCTTAAGCCTAACAATCAAACATCAATAATACTTTGATCTACTGAGGCAGGACCTGAAATCCTAATGTCACTTCACCAATGTTCTTTAAACAACCTGAGAGATTCTCAAGACATCAGCTAGTCAGTGAGCTGAGCAGACTATCATATCATACGGAGCATGACTGAAATCCTTACTCTACTGAGGCTTTGCTTACAATTACTTTCTCTGAACAGGCCCTAATATCCTAATGCCAAGGGCACACCTTATCTTGAACTTCAGCCCAAATACCAGATATTCTCAGGAGGGAGATGCTACAAGCTATTTAGGTCAGAGGCGTTGTGCTGTGATGTGCTGTTTTACTTGTTTAAAGCATTTTGCTGCTTTGGCTGCTTGCTTGAGTGATTTGAGATTGCAAGGAGTTTAATGTTATCATGGCTCTATACATTACTGTGCGTTGCCTTGAATTCGTTTTGGTTATAGGGACTGGGAAGAGTCTTCTGGTTGCAAGTCTTGTGGAGTATGAATGTCACTCCACTGGTATGTAGTTATTCCTGTGTTGCTTGTCCCAACACCACAGTGAAATATCAGTGTTGTAGTAGGAACATGCACAAGACAATGCGCAAGAATTTGACAAGCACAAACACTTGAACCATGGGCTGCATACAGAGCCTAGATGAGCCAGACTGTACATGAAACACAAAACCTAGGACATAAAACCTCAGCATGATCCATCATGTCGTGCTTGAACCAGTGTTGTAGTAGCGAAGGATTGTGGTGCATCTGGGGGATAGGTTAAAGAGATTTTCTGGTACTTCTGAATACTTTTTAGCCAGTAGTTCTGAAAGTAGCGCTCACAAGCCAAAAGTGGTCCCTGAAAAATAGCGTACTACGTCACATATGTGCAGATATGCGCACCATGTCATTGCTCTCTCTCCCGCTCTGCTGTGTGTGCATCTTGCTAGTTGTCACTCAAATGGCGAAGGGCTAAGGCTCATTGGCTAGAACTCAAATCGCTAGGGGCTGGCACACGTGGGACCACATTTCAGGAAAATGGCGCAGCACTGCTTTCAGAAAAACAGTTGCTTTCAAACTAGGGATTTTGTGGCTAAATGAGGTAAAATAGTTATTCTGGTCATAGATTATGCATGTACGAACCCATTGACACATCCAGCACAAATCGATTGTGTCACTTTTTGAACACAACAATATGTCAGTGGTACATCACTCTGTCACAAGTTGTCACAACAAGTTGAAATAACAGGTAAAGTGGCATAAAGTGTTTGTTTTCAGTGAATTTATCTAAATCACAAAGCTCATCTGCATTTCCTGTGGTGTGGAAAATTCTAGGCAACAAAAGAGTGATCAAATTAAGATCCTACCTCTGTACATAACAAGTTGTCTAAGGTAGAAATGTTAGATTAAATGGAAATGGAGCTCAGTTACAATGGAAAACAGCACACATGAGAGGGTCTGCCTACCTATGGGTGTTTTGCATGTTCTCTCTGAAACAGTTCTTCTTTGTTTCAAATTACTATACAATACATCTCTTCTCCATGTTAAAGCATGATTCTGTTTGTGTCTATACTACAGGATGGGTGCTCAGTGGCAGCGGATCAGGAGTATCCTGAACCCGCGGATGCTGAAGCCCAAGCATGTCTCAGCCTACACCAACGCCATCAATGACGTGGTTACAGACTTCATAGACAAGGTGGCATGGCTCAGGGAGACCAAGGGAGAAGGGGTCATGGTGAACGACCTGGCTGGAGAACTCTACAAGTTCGCCTTTGAAGGTTAACAGAGGAAATGACTGTCTGTAATAATTTTCTAGTCCCCATCAGATTAAAATCTGGACCTCTAAAACAGTTCCACTGCTTTTTAAAATTCTTCTGTTCTAATCAGGGACCTGGGACACCAAGTGGGTGCAATTAATTACATGGTTGAACAGAGCCAGAAATAGTCTAGACCTCGTAGGGTAAGATTTGAATACCCCTGGTCTAGTCATTAGAAAGGAAAATCTTAGAACAATCGAGGAACTGATATCTGCTTCATGAAGTATAAAAAGCTGTCCTCATCATGATCTTATAATTATGTCATTTTGACGCTACGTTCTGGCACAGGTGCAAGTGTTTCTGTGTCTTTGGTATTTGTTTTCTGTGAATTGGGAGAAACGTGTGAATGTGAAAGGACAAGGTCATTGTGAGGGTTGTGGACGGCTATATCTGTTAGAAAGTGATGACCTTGAAGTAATTGCATAGTGATCTTTAGCCTTGGAAGTTGAGTAGATACTGAGTAGCTGATCGTTTGACTACCTTGTTAGGTAGGCAGTTCTTATTATAATTTTGAAGGACATCGTATTCATTTGGTCAAGGGCAGTAGAGATGAAAAATGTCTATCTGGATGTTCTAGATCACGAGTCAAACTCATTCCACGGAGGGCAGAGTGTCTGTGGGCTTTTTCTCCTACCTTGTACTTGATTGATGAATTAAGGTAATTAATTAGTGAAGAACTTCCCTCACCTGGTTGTCTAGGAATTGATTGAAAGGAAAACCCCAAAATCCTAGACACACGGCCCTCCATGGAATGAGTTTGACACCCCTGTACTCGATACGAACTATGGTCTTTGCTCGCATATCGCGATTGTATGATGTGACATAATCACCGTCATACACTCTGTAAACTGCCATCCTGATGCTGTAATGTACCCTTTAACCTCACATAATGTCATCATACTCATGACATGGTCCTAAAGAAACAAACAAGTAATTCATAGGTTATAACTGTGTAATTACCATTTTACCATGCACTTTCTAAGTTAATAGCTGCTTATTTCTCTACTGGCATTGAATTTGATGCATTTGGATATCAATAAAGTATAGATCTATCTAATCTATATACATTTAAATAAACTGCTACCGTTGTTTGTCTCTGTCCTCAGGGATCTGTTCTGTGCTGTTTGAGACCCGTTTGGGCTGTCTGAATGAGGAGGTTCCTGAAGAGACCCAGAAGTTCATTGTTTCAGTAGGAGAGATGTTTCGCCTCTCCCCCATCATCGTTCTCTTCCCCAAGTCCACCTGGCCATACCTCCCCTTCTGGAAACATTTTGTGGCTGTCTGGGATCACCTGTTCAAAGTTGGTGAGTGATCCAGAAGCCTTGATTTCCAGAATGAATCATGCTATGTTTCACAATTGCGCAGATATTAGTTTTGCATCACATGCTCCATCGCGTATAGAAAATAGTTAAAAAAGTTACACAGTAAAACTTCACAACATAACACATCATCACATAGCCATGAACTTAAGTAACCTCTACTACATGCAAGCAAGTGAGGGGTGGGATGTAGGGTATATTTGGAGAGCACTCACTTGTTTCGCATGTGAAACATGCAAATGGTACAATGTGTTAATGTTGTTGATGTTATATTACATCATCAGCACACTTTCCGATGTTGGCACTAAGACCGCTCTCAACCAGCTGTAAATGGCCATAATCAAAGAAGAAAATGCACATTCAGAGGCAGTGTTTCTCGTGGCCAGTGAATTTAATGCAGGGAAACTAAAATCTGCTTTACGTCATTTTTTACCAGCATGTCACCTGTGCAACTATAGGTGACAATACTCTAGACGACCTTTACTCCACACATAGAAATGCACACAAGACCTTCCCTCACTCTCCCTTTGGCAAATCAGACCATAACTCTATCCTCCTGCTTCTTACTTACAAGCAAAAACTCAAACAGGAAGTACTAGTGACATGCTCAATACGGAAGAAGAGGTTCAATGAAGCGGATGCTAAGCTACAGGACTGTTTCGCTAGCACAAACTGGAATATTTTATGGGATTTATCCAACAACATTGACGTGTTTACCACATCAGTCACCGGCTTCATTAATAAGTTCATCGACAAAATCATCCCCACAGTGACCGTGCGTACATACTTCAAACAGAAGCCATGGATTACAGGCAACATCCGCACTAAGCTAAAGACTAGAGCTGCCGCTTTCAAGGAGCGGGACACTAATCTGGATGCTTATAAGAAATCCCGCGAACACCTCCGACAAGCCATCAAACAGGAAAAACATCAATACAGGACTAAGATCGAATCCTACTATGCCTGTAGCGGGGCTTGCAAACTATCACGGATTACAAAGGGAAACCCAGCCACAAGCTGCCCAGCGACGCGAGCCTACCAGATATGCTACATGCCTTCTATGTTCACTTCATGGCAAGCAACACTGAACCATGCATAAGAGCATGGTTCAGATGACTGTGTGATCTCGCTCTCTGGAGCCGATGTGAGTAAGACCTTTAAATAGGCCCCTCAGGGGTGTGTGCTTAGTCCCCCCCTGTACTCCCTTTTCACCTGGCAATGTGGTGCCAGGACAACAACCTCTTCCTCAATGTCAGCAAGACAAAGGAGCTTATCGTGGACTACAGGCAATGGAGGGGCGAGCACGCCCCCATCCACATCGACAGGGCTGTAGTGATCCTCAGAAAGTCCTACAGCTGCACCATTGAGAGCATCTTGACTGGCTGCATCACCGTTTAGTACGGCAACCGCAAGGCACCCGACCGTAAGGTGCTACAGAGGGTAGTGACATCACTGGGGCCAAGCTCCCAGCCATCCAGGACCTTTATACCAGGCGGTGTCAGAGAGAGGCCCAGAAAATGGTCAATGACTCCAGCCAACCAAGCCATATTCTGTTCTCCTATCTACTGCACAGCAAGCGATACCAGTGTACTGACTTTGGAACCAACAGGACCCTGAACAGCATTATACCCCAAAGCCATAAGACTGCTAAACAAGACTGCTAAATAGCTAATTTAATGGCTTCCCGCTGCTGCTACTGTCTATTGGCTATCCTGTTGCCTAGTAAGTTTAACCTACCTAAATGTACATAGCTACCCCTGCACATCGACTCGGTACTGGTACTCCCTGTAAATAGCCATGTTAATTTTTACTCGTTATTGTTATTCACTGTGTATTTATTCCTTGTGTCACTATTTTCATTTTTCTCATCTTTAACTCTGCGCTGTTGAAAAAGGACCAGTAAATAAGCATTTCACCGTTAATCTACACCGTGTTTACGAAGCATGTGACATAACATTTGATTTGATTTCTCATGTAAAAGGAGTGAGTGCCCTCACATACCCTACAATGCCGTCTCCTTTACTTTCAGCAGAGGTTTCAAAAGTTCAATGGCTGTGTTTCAGCTCTAAGCAAATCAAACAGGTGCACTGCTCCTGGCAAGAGACTTGCCCCAATAAGCAAAGTTCACTCTGACAATCCTTGGCTTGTTGGGTTGAGCTCAGGGTGCATGATAGGCTAAGTCATATTACAGTGTAGTATATCGCCATCTAGTGGCAGATATCCTACATGAGCAAAAATAACATCCCATCATGACTCAGGTCCATAGCGAGGGTGAAGTCTTTCCTCGGTTATTCGCTTCCTCTCCTTGCCTCCTCCTCAGAACATCAGAGGGAAGTGAGTGGGGAGAAGAACATCCAATGCCCTCCTCACTCTTGTTTGATGGTTTGAGAAGAAGGCGAGGATTGAGGAGGCAAGTGTAAAGGATGTCACGCTGCTTGCTTAGCCAGTCCTACTTTCTCCTGATTCAGCTCATACTGAGGCTTGAACACAGGACCTCTCACTTGCAAACACCTGTAACTGCCCTCCTGAAGCGTCTTACCCAGTTGTGCCACCGAAAAGCAAGCTATTCTGCAGAGCAAGTGGGACACTTCAGGCTGAATTTGAGTTTCACAGATCCCTATCTGCTACACAAGGAATTGAGAAAAGACTTGAGATTCACCCTAAGCATCTATATTGTCTTTGTGCTGGTTGCTATATCCTCTGACCTCTGCTCTCTCCCCATGCAGCAGAGGAGCAGGTGCGTCAGAAGATGGAGGAGATCCAGGAGAGGGTGCGCCTGGGCCAGCCGGTGCAGGGAGAGTACCTCACACACCTCCTTGTCAGCGAACAGATGTCTGTCACTGAGATACTGGGCTCCATCACTGAGCTACTGCTGGCTGGGGTCGACACGGTGTGTGTGTGTGTGTGTGTGTGTGTGTGTGTGTGTGTGTGTGAAAATACCAGTGAGGAGCTGTTTCACAGTAGGGTGGAAACAGGTGGGGAAAGGGGTGATGAGCTGGTGGGAGGCATTTTTTTTCTTAATTTCAGCCACTTTAGATTGTGATTTGCTGAATGAATGTTTGCAACATAACCACATTAGCTAACTTCGTCATGTACAGTTACAACTGCAGCATAACAGTATCCGTACAATATTATTAGCTCACAACCTATTCTTATTGTAATTGTTTTTGTATCCTCCAGACGTCCAACACCATCTCGTGGTCTCTGTACCACATGGCCCTGGAGCCAGAGATCCAGGAGAAGCTGTACCAGGAAGTGATCAGTGTCTGCCCGGGGGACAAGGTGCCTACTAGTGATGACATTGCCAGAATGCCATGGCTTAAGACTGTTGTCAGGGAGACACTACGGTATGTTATTAGTCATCTGTCATCCCCACTCAGGTCATTTTCAGTAAATTCACTAATTAATAAAATGAATAATGGGTTATTAAAGTTATTATATTCATAATGAGGTCTTCATAATGAATTATAATGAGTTGTTAAATTCATTATACGCCAATGTGCTTATGTGTAGTTTTTTTATTAATTTCTTGTTAATTAGTCAAATTAGTCAATCCCTTTCTCTCTCGAAGATGTACCACATAGAGCTATATTTTAGCATTTTATTCTGCAGTCGAAACTAACTCCACTACACTCTCTACTCCTAGTGACTTTCTTGTATTCTCCCTCCTCAGGATGTACCCAGTAGTACCAGGAAATGCCCGCATCAATGTGGAAAATGAGATAGTTGTGGGGGACCACCTCTTCCCCAAAAATGTGAGTTTTACTTTTGTCATCTTGTACTGTTGGAAATGGTTGCTATTGGTGAATTGAATTACTTTTCTTTTCATCCTGTATGTAGAGGAGATCCGATCACACTTGTGTATTCAGTTTTATCCAGAGATATACATGCACTTTCACCATTCAATATTTTATTTAGTTCAAATCCAGGGTAGAGTTTTGGTTTGTCAATATCGCTCATACCAAACAATTATACAGTATACCACTAATCAGAGTTAGAGAGCGGCTATGTTTGACTGTTCTCCTCTCTTCTGTTCTCTCCCTCCATCCCTTCTCTCTCCTCCTTTCTTTCCATCTCTCTGTTCCAGACCCTGTTCCACCTGTGTCACTATGCCGTGTCCTATGACCAGACAGTGTTCCCGGAGCCCCATGCCTTCCTGCCAGAGCGCTGGCTCCGTGGGGGCCGGGGGGAAGACAAGAAGAACCAGCACCCCTTCGGCTCAGTGCCCTTCGGTTTTGGGGTCCGGGCCTGCCTGGGCCGTAGGGTGGCCGAGCTGGAGATGTACCTCATCCTCTCAAGGGTAAGACTTCCAGGCCTGTTCTGTAGTTGTATAGTACTGTTATAGCATCAGCTACCCCTGCAGTAGCTACCCTTCATCAAACAGCATTCTTCTGTTGTTATGTAGGACTGTAATAGTAGCTAGGGATGCTGACCACTTGTTACAAAGCTAGATTTTCTGCATCTGGTAATGGTCAGGGCTCAATACAGCATCCTCTGTCTGTAATACATTTCCTACACCAATTTTCATATTTCATTTGACAGTGACTCTAGAGGGTTGAGAGGTTAAAGCTACAGTAAGTTTAACCAACTGTTTAGCCCCAAAACCAGGACATTGATTAAGTTAGTTAGTGTTGCTGTAGTCTGTAGTAACAGTCTTGTAGAATCTGGTTCAACTTGTTGTGGTGTTCCTCTGTTAGCTTTGGTATTGGAAGGAAAACATGGCAGACCAGACCTTCACCTTTGGTCTGATTCATCCCATCTGGATACATGGTGATACCATGAATCTGTCTGTCGGCAAAGAATATGTAATCATTAACTTAACTTGGATTGTTGGAAGGAAGGAGTTCAAACCTCCAGCCTTTAAGATCCTGTATAGTGTTCTCATATGTTTTATTGATTCAGAGACACAGTTCAATAATAGGATAAAACAATGACTTTCTCATGATCTATTTACTGTAAATGTTTCAACTGTCATGACACATTGTGATAAAACATTGTCATTAATTTCCCAATTAGGAGAGTTCATATTTCTAGGTTATTGTGCAATTCATGAGTTTTTGTTTTTGTTCCTTTTATCTATTATGTACAGTATATATCTTTCCATTGAACACGTGGATAGCTGATATTCTCTCAGACTAGGACAATAACATACTAATGTCAACATGTTTTCCTCTCTCTGTCCTCCCAGTTGATAAAACATTATGAAATACGTGCAGATCCTGCCGGAGCCACAGTTAAGCCAATCACAAGAACCCTTCTTGTCCCTGCTACCCCAATCAACCTGCAGTTTATTAATAGGACAGTCCAGTAGCAAGAGGAACCAATGGCAGCGGAAGGAATTTCCCTATGAACCACATTAGTATCAAAGATTGTATATTATATTGACAAGATAGACAAGTGACCGCTGTGCCAATGGAAATATATGTCCTCAAAGATGAAGGAGGAAACCAGATCAGGTGAGGCCATTCTAGCCAATGAAAGGGCAGATATGTGTGTAAACAACAGACAGGCCAAAGAGATAGATAAAGGACTTATCTTTGTATCTGTGCTATTATATATATTTTTTTGTAGAGAGGCGAAGGTCGAGAGCCGTGCGTCCTCCGAAATGCAACCCAACCAAGTTGCACTGCTTGTTGACACAATGCCCACTTAATCCGGAAGCCAGCCGCACCAATGTGTCGGAGGAAACACCGTACACCTGGCGACCGTGTCAGTGTGCACTGCGCCCGGCCCGCCACAGGAGTCGCTGGTGCACGATGGGACAAGGACATCCCTGCCGGCCAAACCCTCTCCTAACCCGGACGACGCTGGGCCAATTGTGCGCCACCCCATGGGTCTCCCGGTCGCGGCCGGCTGCGACAGAGCATGGACTCCCAACTCATAGGAATTCACACCCAATTGACTACTTTAAAATGGTGGAAGCCCTCAAAGGCAATGTCCATGCTAAAGCGTATAATATATGCCAAAGCGTATATCCATGATGAGTCCTCTATCTATCTCTATGACACAGGCACAACTCAAAGTAGCCCGAAATGCCAAATGCACTTATATCAGTGCATTTGTAACAACCTAAGCATCAAGAAACGTATATTTAATCAAATAAGCATCAATTAGCAATAAAACATTTTGATGACCAAATTAGACACTGATTGGCCTCCATACAAACATTCCTTACTTTGTGTGCTTATTTTCATGGACAGATTTTGTGTAACATCATGACCACAAGACAGCAAGACCACAGTAAGACCCTGTTGTTGACAGTGTGTTGTCATTATTTTAACATTTATTTCTGTAGATAGGTTTAATTTAACAACTGTCTTGCTCTAGGTGAGGCTATGTGTTATTTGTTGCTAGTAAACACTGTTTAATTTGTATGTTCTTTTTAAAAGTTATATGATTTTAAAATGTATTTTATGTAATATGACAATGCACTTAATATTATAGATGTATAATTACCTACAAAGTTATGCTGTTGATTCAGTATTGAAGACGTTCTAAATGAATGTAACACAATAAAAGTGCCTTTTAGACAGTTTTGTGATGTATTGGTGTACTTTTCACAGAGATTCCTTTTGAGGACATTCTCTAGTATTACAATGATTGATAAGACAGTTTGGACTTTGCCGGATGAAAGCTGGCAAAGTCCCAAATGGTACCCTATCCCCTAGTGCACTGATATTGACCAGGGCCCATAGTGGATAGGGTGCCATTTGGGACGCTGGCCTTTAGCCTCAACACTACTAGAGATGCTACTGTGGAATAACAGCTTGGACTGCTGGGAATCTTCAATAATGAGGTTCCACAATTTCACAGTTGTCACGTCCTGGCCAGTAAAAGAGGTTATTTGTTATTGTAGTTTGGTCAGGACATGGCAGGGGTGTGTTTGTTTTGGGTTGTGTTCTATGTTTTGTATTTCTATGTTCTATTTTCTAGTTTTTCTATGTCTAGTTTATTGTTTTGACCTTCAATTGGAGGCAGCTGTACCTTGTTGCCTCTAATTGAAGGTTCTATTTAGTAGGGGTGTTTTTTCTATGGGATTTGTGGGTAGTTGTTTCCTGTTTAGTGTTTGTTGCCTGACAAGACTGTTTTCGTCGTTCTTTTTGTTCAGTGTTCATTTTTGTTTAATAAAGAAGATAATGAGCATTCACGTACCCGCTGCATTTTGGTCCAATTCATATGACGCCCGTGACAGAACTACCCACCACCAACGGACCAATCAGCAGAGGAAGGAGCAGCAGCAGAGTTATAAGGAGTTTTGAACTTGGGAGCAGATACTAGTGGGAGAACGACCATGGAGGAAGGCTGGAGAGGACAGAGAACGCTATGCTGGGACACGGCTGGCAAGGAAGCCTGAGAGGCACCCCCAATATTTTTTTGGGGGGGGGTACAAGGGTAGTTTGGCTGGGCCAAGGGTGAGCCCTAAGCCAACTCCCCGTGTTTATTATGGGGAGCGTGTGGAGTGGATAGCGCCGGTGTATGCGGAAGTGTACACGATCTCACCCATGCGCACGCACAGTCCGGTGCGAGCGATCCCAGCCCCTCGCAAGTGCCATGCTAGAGTGGGCATCCAACCTGGAAGGAGGATGCATGCACATCACATCTGGCCACCAGTGCGCCTCCTAGGCCCAGATTACCCTACGCCTGCTCTACGCACGGCAGCCATCAGGCCTCTGCACAGCCCAGTTCGCCCTGTGCCAGCACTCCGCTCGTGCAGGGCTACTATTACCATCCAGCCAGGACGGGTTGTGCAGGAGGTGCGCTCCAGACCTCCAGTACCTACTCATGGCCCGGTGTATCCAGTTCTTGATCATTGCACTAGCCTTGAGGTGCGTGTCTCTAGTCTGGCGCCTCCAAAGCCAGAACCACGCACCAGGCCTCCAGTGCGTCAGCCCAGTCTAGTACGTCCTGTTCCCGCTCCTCGCACTAGCCTTGGGGTGCGTGTCTCCAGTCTGGTACCTCCAGTACCAGCCCCACGCACCAGGCCTCCAGTGCGTCAGCCCAGTCCAACTCGTCCTGCTCCTGCTCCTCGCACTAGCCCTGTGGTGCATGTCCCTAGTCTGGCGCCTCCTAAGCCAGCCCCACGCATCAGGCCTTCAGTGCGCAGTCCCCGTCCAGAGCTTCCGGCAACAGTGCCCCGTCCAGAGCGTCCGGCAACAGTGCCCCGTCCAGAGCGTCCGGCAACAGTGCCCCGTCCAGAGCATCCGGCAACAGTGCCCCGTCCAGAGCTTCCGGCGATAGTGCCCTTTCTAGAGATGGCCCACAGTCCGGAGCCAGCAGAGACGGCCCACAGTCGGAGCCGCCAGAGTCGGCCCTCCAGTCCGGAACCGGCGCAGCCAGAGTCGGCCCTCCAGTCCGGAACCGGCGCAGCCAGAGTCGGCCCTCCAGTCCGGAACCGGCGCAGCCAGAGTCGGCCCTCCAGTCCGGAACCGGCGCAGCCAGAGTCGGCCCTCCAGTCCGGAACCGGCGCAGCCAGAGTCGGCCCTCCAGTCCGAGGTCTCCAGCGACGCGCATCAGCCCGAGGTCTCCAGCGACGCGCATCAGCCCGAGGTCTCCAGCGACGGGCATCAGCCCGAGGTCTTCAGCGATGCGCCATAGCCCAGAGACTTCGGGAGGGGTAAAATATAATAAGCATTTAGCGGAGGTGGACAGGTTAGGTTGGGGAGTAAGGCCGGAGCCTGAGCCACCTCCGTAGTAGGAGGTAGGGGAGGGGGGGTGTAGCACAGAACCGTCGGTGACGGTGGCCACCCTTCCTTCCCTCCCTTTAGTTAGGATTATTATTGTTTTGGGGTTTATTATTATTTTTGTTTATTTTTGTGAGGTGCTTCCGGGGTCTGCATCTTTGGGGGGGGGGGGGTACTGTCACGTCCTGACCAGTAAAAGAGGTTATTTGTTGTTGTAGTTTGGTAAGGACATGGCAGGGGTGTGTTTGTTTTGTGTTGTCAGGGTTTTTGGGTTGTGTTCTATGTTTTGTATTTCTATGTTCTATTTTTTCTATTTCTATGTCTGGTTTATTGTTTTGACCTTCAATTGGAGGCAGCTGTTCCTCGTTGCCTCGTTGACTTTTCATAGCAGGTTAGGAGAGCATTTTAGCTAACCCTAACCTTTTTCCTAACCTTAAACTAAGTCTCCTAACCTGCCACATTAATTATCTTAACCTGCTACAAAAAAGTAACTTCCCGTTGAAGCTGTACTCCCTTTAGTTAGAACCACAAAAAAAGTGACATTTTCTCTACCAAGCATGGTGACTTCAAGCCGTGGATAGTAAGACTAGATAAGTCTTATGCATACTGAAGAGTCTTTTATCACAAAATATATTCAGTAAAAGTCCTGTCATTCATGTTTCCCTAGTATTCAATTCAAAAAACGTTTATTTCCTGAGAGGGAATTTCATGAGCGGTGATGGGGTGATACATACAAGACACAACAACATAGCAAAATAGAACATAGAAACATTAACAGTATAACAGATTAGATTGCTTCTAACCTATGCAATCACAGGCTATAAATACACATATTTAAAAAATCTATTAAAACGAGAAGCTGCTCTCTTAGAATTGTATGACAGATCTACAGTATATCTGCGTCCGGAGGGTAGGGGACTGTACTGGTCATGGAGTATGTGCATAATGTTCAAGGCTATTTGTTCCCCCTTCTTCCTTGTTTTTTTATAGATGTCACTAAGGGGTTTCTGGCTTTCTCCAATGACCTTCCCACTGTTTTTTATTACAATGGGCTCTAACTAGTGTTCCATAGAGCACCAAACCACCGCACAATATTAAAAGCTAGGATGGATTATATAAAGCATTTATAAAATGCTTGGAGGATGGATGGGTGTACATTAAACTGCCTACATTTCTGTAAAAAGAACAGCCATTGTTGACATTTAGAGTGAATCTATTCAGTGTTCCTTTTGAAGGAGAGCTTGTTGTGAATGATGGTTCCAAGGTATTTATAGTCCTCCACTCACTCAATGATCTGGCTGTTAATCTCCCCTTCAAACAGCATAGCTTCAAGTGCATCCTCATCCCTAGATAACCATCCATCCAAATGGTGCAGTTTCTGTCCTCATTCGAATATCATAAAGGAATAAAAGAAAGGTGTTGGCATGAAATTGCAACATAAAACAGGGGACCTTTACACTTTATGGCATTATTTGGAGTTAATTGTGACTTAAAATGTACTTAACAAATCAGTGTTGTGGATTTAGAGTGTGGTCATTTGAAGTCACTGGATGATAAGGGTGATATCACTATCAGATCTATTTGCTTATTTTAGTTACCATAGATACAGCGATTCAGTTGGCACAACATGTTTAGAAAACAACCAATGTTTGAAACTGTTAACCCTTTTGGAAGTGGTTCCATATTGAACTTGCAGGCTCGATTTTCTTTTCACATCACAGTTTTAACATAGCCTATATCTGAGACTGTGCTAGAAGGGTCCTGTGGTCAGAATTTCAAAGGAGCAATTGAAGTCTTTCAGTGAATTAGATTACTGAGTACAGGTCCTTGTATGGGTTGCTGTTTTCAATGGCCCAGGGTTCCCTTAGCTCTCTTGATCTCTCTCGCTCTCTTTTTCTCTCTTTCTCTCTCTCTCTAAATCCAGTTCAATTCAAATGGGCTTTATGGCATGGGAAACATATTTTTACACGGAACAAAAATATAAATGCAACATGTACAGTGTTGGTCCCATGTTTCTTTGACTAACAGATGCATATCTGTATTGCTAGTCAGGTGAAATCCATAGAATAGGGCCTAATGAATTCATTTAAATTGACGGATTTCCCTATATTAACTGTAACTCAGTAAAATCGTAGAAATTGTTACATGTTCCGTTTATATTTTTCTTCAATATATATTGCCTAAACAACACGAAAAACCATGTGGTCCTGTGTGGCTCAGTTGGTAGAGCATGGTGATTGCAGGGTTGTGGGTTCGATTCCTACGGGGGACCAATACGGAATTTTTTTTAATGAAATGTATGCATTCACTACTGTAAGTCGCTCTGGATAACATGAAATAAACAAAGACAAAAACAATAAACACACGAAAAGTTTCAAGAGAATAATAATGTTTAAAATATTATATTGTTAGCGATTAAAAAATGTAGTATAACATTTGAAATGTTACATCATTTTTATTTAGTTTTTCACCTTTATTTAACCAGGTAGGCCAGTTGAGAACAAGTTCTCATTTACAACTGTGACCTGGCCAAGATAAAGCAAAGCAGTGTGAAACACACAACAACAGAGTTACACATGGAATAAACAAATGTACAGTCAATAACACAATAGAAAAAAAATCTATATACAGTGTGCAAATGAGGGAAGATTATGGAGGTAAGGCAATAAATAGGCTGTAGCGGCTATTAGTAAGCTATTGTGACAATGTGCAACTAGTAGAATGAATTATTGATTGAAGGGAAATAAATAGGCAGATAAATATAGGTTATATTTATTTACATTAGTGTTTTTGACTCACTGGCTGACCTTTTCTTGTGGCAGCAAGTCACAAATCTGCTTCTGGGATTGCACACTGAGGTATTTCCCCTAACAGATATGGGGTTTTGAATTTGTGTTCAAATACTTTGTGGATTTGTGTAATTTGAGGGAATTATATGTCTCTTATATGGTCCTACATTTGGAAAGAAGTTAGAAAGTGCAGCTTGGTTTCCACCTCATTTTGTGGACAGTGGGTACATATCCTGTCTTCATGCTCCCGAGTGGGGCAGCAGTCTAAGGCACTGCAACTCAGTGCTTGTAAGGGGTGCATACTGGAGGCAGAGAAGTCAGACGCAGAAGAGCAAAACCTGTGTTTCCAATGGCGCAGTTTAATAAATAACACCCACCGGAAAACAGAACAATCAATAAATGGGTACAATACTCGACGCACACCAGACATAACGTGCACAAGCACTTACAATAAACAATTCCGGACAAGGACATGGGGGAACAGAGGGTTAAATACACAACATGTAATGAATGGAATTGGAACCAGGTGTGTGGGAAGACAAGACAAAACAAATGGAAAATGAAAGGTGGATCGGCGATGGCTAGAAGACCGGCGACGTCGACCGCCGAACGTTGCCCGAACAAGGAGAGGGACCGACTTCGGAGGAAGTCGTGACAGTACCCCCTCTTGGCGTGCGGCTCCAGCAGCGCGTCGACACCGGCCTCGATGACGACCCGAAGGGCGAGGCGCAGGGCGATCCGGACGACGATGGTGGAACTCCTGCAGCATTAAAGGGTCCAACATGTCCTCGACCGGAACCCAGCACCTCTCCTCTGGACCGTACCCCTCCCACTCCACGAGATACTGAAGGCCCCTCGTCCGATGCCTCGAATCCAGTATGGAGCGAACGGAGTACGCCGGGGCCCCCTCGATGTCCAGAGGCCCCCTCGATGTCCGCACCTCAGACTCCTGGAGCGGGCCAGCCTCCACCGGCCTGAGGAGAGACACATGGAACGAGAGGTTAATACGGTAATCGGGGGGAAGCTGTAACCTATAACAAACCTCGTTCACTCTCCTCAGGACTTTAAATGGCCCCACAAACCACGGACCCAGCTTCTGGCAGGGCAGGCGGAGGGGTAGGTTTCGGGACGAGAGTGTTATGGCCGTCGTCAGAAAGAGACCAAGGTGCAGCGGAGGATGTGTTCATCATAAAGGATTTAATGAATCGCATGAACACTACAAAATAAACAAAACGACCAGCAACAGTTCTGTCCGGTTACACACTAAACAGAAAACAATCACCCACAAACCCCAAAGGAAAAACAGGCTGGCTATTTTATGACTCCCAATCAGCAACAACGAACTACAGCTGTTCCTGATTGAGAGCCACACACGGCCAAACAAAGAAACAAACCAACATAGAAAAATAAACAGAACGCCCACCCATGTAACACCCTGGCCTAACCAAAATAGAGAACTAAAAACCCCTCTCTATGACCAGGGCGTTACAGTACCCCCCCCCCCCAAAGGTGCGGACTCCAGCCGCAAAACCTGACACTAAAGGGGAGGGTCCGGGTGGGCCTTCCTACGGCGGTGGCTCTGGTGCGGGCCGTGGACCCCGCTCCCCCCTCGGCTTAGCCCAACTAGGTGGCGCCCCTGGCTGCGCCGGAGGACTGGCGGGCGACCCTGGCTGCGCCGGAGGACTGGCGGGCGACCCTGGCTGCGCCCGGCTGGCGGGCGACCCTGGCTGCGCCCGGCTGGCGGGCGTCTCTGGCTGCGCCCGGCTGGCGGGCGTCTCTGGCTGCGCCCGGCTGGCGGGCGACTCTGGCTGCGCCCGGCTGGCGGGCGACTCTGGCTGCGCCCGGCTGGCGGGCGACTCTGGCGGCTCCGGACAGGCGGGCGACTCTGGCGGCTCCGGACAGGCGGGCGGCTCTGGCGGCTCCGGACTGGCGGGCGGCTCTGGCGGCTCCGGACTGGCGGGCGGCTCTGGCGGCTCTGGCTCAGGATTCACCAGGCTGGGGAGACATGCAGGAGGCTTGGCTCTGGGCGCAGGCACAGGACTCACCAGGCTGGGGAGACCCACAGGAGGCATGGTACGAGGAGGAGGCACAGGATAGACCAGGCTGGAGAGACCCACAGGAGGCCTGATGCGTGGTGCTGGTACTGGAAGTGCCAGTTCGGGGACACGCACCTCAGGGTTAGTGCGGGGAGCGGGAACAGGCTTAGTTGGACTGGGCTGCCACACTGGAAGCCTGATGCATGGTGCTGGTACTGGAAGTGCCAGTTTGGGGACACGCACCTCAGGGTTAGTGCGGGGAGCGGGAATAGGCTGAGTTGGACTGGGCTGCTGCACTGGAAGCCTGATGCGTGGTGCTGGTACTGGAAGTGCCAGTTTGGATACACGCACCTCAGAGCTAGTGCGAAGAGCAGGAATAGGACGAGTAGGACTGGGCTGACGCACTGGTGCGTGGGCCTGGTACTGTCTTTACCAGATGGCTAGCACGCACCTCAGGACAAGTATGAAGTACTAACTCAGGTGACATTATTTCTAGGACACGCTCTGCAGGGCGAATGCCGTGCCTAATACACCAACACAATAGCTCTCACATATACTTCTCCTCCAATTTACCCATCAACTCCTTAACAGTCTCTGCTTCGCTCCCCTCCAATTTTACCCCGACTGGCTCTGGTTCCATCCTCGGCTCCGCCGATCTGTCCATGTGCCCCCCCAAAGAAATGTATTGGGGCTGCCTCTCCGGTTTGAACGCTATCGGCGTTCCACTGTAATATTCCCGGTCCTTCTTTGCCTTCTTCCATGGGCCCACTCCGGCTCTGATCTCCTATCAGGTCCACGAGTCCATACTGCCCCTCTCCTGGTGCTTCTCCTTCCGCCGCTGCTTGGTCCGTTGTTGGTGGGTGATTCTGTAACGGCCGTCGTCAGAAAGAGACCAAGGTGCAGCGGAGGATGTGTTCATCATAAAGGATTTAATGAATCGCATGAACACTACAAAATAAACAAAACGACCAGCAACAGTTCTGTCCGGTTACACACTAAACAGAAAACAATCACCCACAAACCCCAAAGGAAAAACAGGCTGGCTATGTATGACTCCCAATCAGCAACAACGAACTACAGCTATTCCTGATTGAGAGCCACACACGGCCAAACAAAGATAAAAACTAACATAGAAAAATAAACATAGAACGCCCACCCATGTAACACCCTGGCCTAACCAAAATAGAGAACTAAAAACCCCTCTCTATGGCCGGGGCGTTACAGAGAGCCAGACCCGGTCTCACTGCGGTGGCGGTCTGCGTTCTCCTTTTGGCGCAGCACGGCCCGCTGAAGGTGGACACGGACAGCTTCCCATGTCTCCTCCGTGCGCCTGAACCAGTCGTCCACCGCAGGAGCCTCGGTCTGACCCTGATGCCAAGGCGCCAGAACCGGCTGGTACTCCAGTACACACTGGAAGGGAGAGAGGTTAGTGGAGGAGTGACGAAGCGAGTTCTGTGCCATCTCGGCCCAGGGCACAAACACAGCCCACTCACCCGGCCGGTCCTTGCAATAGGACCGTAGAAACCTGCCCACATCCTGGTTCACTCTCTCCACCTGCCCATTACTCTCGGGGTGAAACCCTGAAGTAAGGCTGATCGAGACCCCCAGACGTTCCATGAACGCCTTCCATACCCTAGACGTGAATTGGGGACCTCGATCAGACACTATATCCTCAGGCAGCCCGTAGTGCCGGAAGACGTGCGTAAACAAGGCCTCCACAGTCTGTAGGGCCGCAGGGAGACCGGGCAAAGGAAGTAGACGACAGGACTTTGAAAACCGATCCACAACGACCAGGATTGCGGTGTTACCCTGCGAGGGGGGGAGATCGGTTAGAAAATCCACCGACAGGTGCGACCAAGGCCGTTGTGGAATGGGTAAGGGGTGTAGCTTCCCTCTGGGCAGGTGCCTAGGAGCCTTACACTGGGACCACACCGAGCAGGAGGAAACATAAACCGTCACGTCTTTAACCAAGGTAGGCCACCAGTACCTCCCGCTCAAACAGCGCACTGTCCGACCGTTCCCAGGATGACCAGAGGAGGGTGACGTGTGGGCCCAATAGATCAACCGGTCACGAACAGCAGACGGGACGTACTGACGCCCAGCGGGACACTGGACGGGAGTGGGCTCTACACGTAACGCCTGCTCAATGTCCGTGTCCAGCTCCCACACTACCGGCGCCACCAGGCAGGAGGCGGGGAGTATGGGAGTGGGATCCATGGGCCACTCCTCTGTGTCATACAGCCGGGACAATATGTCTGCCTTCACGTTCTGGGAGCCTGGCCTGTAGGAAAGGGTAAACACAAAACGGGTGAAAAAAATGGCCCACCTTGCCTGGCGAGAGTTTAATCTCCTCGCTGCCCGGATGTACTCCAGATTGCGGTGGTCAGTCCAGATGAGGAAAGGGTGTTTAGCCCCCTCAAGCCAGTCTCCACGCCTTCAGAGCCTTGACGATAGCTTACAGCTCCCGGTCCCCCACACCATAGTTTCGCCCCCACCGGGATGAGCTTCTTCGAGAAGAAGGCACAGGGGCGGAGCTTCGGTGGCGTACCCGAGCGCTGAGAGAGCACAGCTCCTATCCCAGCCTCGGAAGCGTCCACCTCCACTATGAATGCCAAAGAGGGATCTGGATGGGCCAGCACGGGAGCCGAGGTAAACAGAGCCCTCAGGTGACCAAAAGCCCTGTCCACCTCAGCCGACCACTGCAAACGCACCGGGCCCCCCTTCAGCAGTGAGGTAATGGGAGCCGCTACCTGACCAAAATCCCAGATAAATCTCCGGTAGTAGTTGGCAAACCCTAAGAACCGCTGCACCTCCTTTACCGTGGTGGGAGTCGGCCAACTACGCACGGCTGAAATGTGATCACTCTCCATCTCCACCCCTGAAGTGGAAATGATGTACCCTAGGAAGGAGACGGACTGCTGGAAGAACAGGCACTTCTCAGCCTTCACGTACAGGTCACGCTCCAACAGGCGACCAAGCACCCTGCGCACCAGGGACACATGCTCGGCGCGTGTAGCGGAGTATATCAGAATGTCATCAATATACACCACTACACCCTGCCCATGCAGGTCCCTGAAAATCTTGTCTGCAAATGCCTGGAAGACTGATGGTGCATTCATCAACCCGCATGGCATGACGAGGTACTCATAGTGCCCTGAGGTGGTACTGAAAGCTGTCTTCCACTCGTCTCCATCTCGGATACGCACCAGGTTGTAATCGCTCCTGAGATCTAGTTTGGTGAAGAAGCGCGCCCCGTGCATTGATTCAGTTGCTGTGGCTATGAGCGGTAGAGGGTAACTATACCTCACAGTGATCTGGTTCAGATCTTGATAGTCAATACACGGGCACAGACCTTCCTCCTTCTTCTTCACAAAAAAGAAACTCGAGGAAGCGGGTGAAGTGGATGACCGAATGTACCCCTGACACAGGGATTTGGAGACATATGTTTCCATAGCCTCCATTTCCGCCTGTGAGAGGGGATACATGTGACTCCTGGGAAGTGCAGCATCTACCAGGAGATTTATCGCGCAATCGCCCAGGCGACGGGGTGGTAATTGAATCGCCTTCTTTTTGGAGAAGGCGAGAGCCAAATTGGCATATTAAGGGGGTATGCGCACGGCGGAGACCCGGTCTGGACTTTCCACCGTAGTAGCACGAACGGAAACCCCTAAACACCTCCCCGAGAACTCTCGCGACCACCCTGTGAGAGCCCTCTGTGGCCAAGAAAAAGTGGGGTCATGACAAACTAACCAGAGTAGGCCTAGCACCACAGGAAACGCAGGAGAGTCAATAAGGAAGAGACTAATTCTCTCCTTGTGATCCCCCTGCGTCACCATGCCCAGAGGAGTGGTGGCCTCCCTGATCAACCATGACCCTAATGGTCGACTATCTAAAGCGTGAATGGGGAAGGGTACAGCCACGGGAACAATGGAGATCCCTAAACTATGGGCGGACGATCTATGAGGGGAACGGCTGTGAGGGGAACGGCACCTCTGTACCTTCAGGCTCTGATCAGGCCCTACACCCAAACAAGGGCACTGCGTTCATCCACCTCTCGCCTCCCTACCTCTGAGGAAGCACAGTTCCCGCTCAGCCCAGTCAAAACTGTTCGCTGCTCTGGCACCCCAATGGTGGAACAAGCTCCCTCACGACGCCAGGACAGCGTAGTCAATCACCACCTTCCGGAGACACCTGAAACCCCACCTCTTTAAGGAATACCTGGGATAGGATAAAGTAATCCTTCTAACCCCCCCCCCCTAAAAGATTTAGATGCACTATTGTAAAGTGGTTGTTCCACTGGATATCATAAGGTGAATGCACCAATTTGTAAGTCGCTCTGGATAAGAGCGTCTGCTAAATGACTTAAATGTAAATGTAAATCTATAAAATTCCCAGCCGCGCCTGAATCGATGAGCGCCTTATGCTGGGAATGCGGGGAAAACTCAGGAAAAGTTACATACACAAACATATGTGCGACTAAGGGCTCTGGGTAGAATGGTGCCGGCTCACCTGGGGTGACGCCATAGCGCCCTGCCTGCTGCCTCGATACCCAGAGGAACCAACCCAGCACCGGCCGGCAGTTTGACCTCTGCGGCCACAGATGGTGCACGAGCTGGAACCACCTCCGGTCTCCCTGCACACCACCCCTCCCAGCTCCATAGGTATCGGAGAGGGGGTGCGAGGGAATGGAACCAACAGACCCCGATCTGAACGTCCGCGGGTAGCCGCAGGTTGTCCAGCCAGATGGACAGGTCCACCAGCTGGTCGAACGTGAGGGTGGTGTCTCTGCAGGCCAAATCCCGACGGACGTCCTCACGCAGACTGCAGCCATAATGGTCGATCAGGGCCTTGTCGTTCCATCCCGCGCCGGCTGCCAGGGTCCGAAACTCCAGGGCGGGCGAACTCCTGGGCGCTCCTCGTTCCCTGCCTCGGATGGAAGGCGTTCATCTGCCGCTCTACCCTCGGGCGAGTGGTCGAAGACTGCCCGGAAACGGCTGGTGATAGGTAGGAGGGGCGCGTAGTGGAGACCCTGGCTGTGCTGGTGGAGGCGCTGGGAGAACTCCCTGTCTCTCCCAGCGGTCCATTGTCTGGACAACGCGGTCCATGGTGGTGCCAAGATGGTGGAGCATTGCTGCATGCTCCCGGACGCGCTCCTCTACCCCTATACCCGGGGTACCTGCTCCTGCTGACTCCATAAGTTTGGTCCGGAATTCTGTAAGGGCTGCGTACTGGAGGCAGAGATGTCAGACGCAGGAGAGCAAAATCTGTGTTTCCAATGGTGCAGTTTAATAAATAAAACCCACCGGAAAACAGAACAATCAATACATGGGTACAATACTCGACGCACACCAGACATAACATGCACAAGCACTTATAATAAACAATTCTGGACAAGGACATGGGGGGAACAGAGGGTTAAATACACAACATGTAATGAATGGAATTGGAACCAGGTGTGTGGGAAGACAAGACAAAACAAATGGAAAATGAAAGGTGGATCGGCGATGGCTAGAAGACCGGTGACGTTGACCGCCGAACGTAGCCCGAACAAGGATAGGGCCCGACTTCGGAGGAAGTCGTGACAGTGCTAGAGGCGTCACTACAGACACCCTGTTTCGAATCCAGGCTGATTCACAACTGGCCGTGATTGGGAGTCCCATAGGGCGGTGCACAATTGGTCCTGCGATGTCCAGGTTTGGCTGGTGTAGGCCTTCATTGTAAATAAATAAAACCTTTTGGGGATAGGGGGCAGTATTTGCACGGCCGGATAAAAAATGTACCCGATTTAATCTGGTTACTACTCCTGCCCAGTAACTAGAATATGCATATAATTAGTAGATTTGGATAGAAAACACTCTAAAGTTTCTAAAACTGTTTGAATGGTGTCTGTGAGTATAACAGAACTCATATGGCAGTCAAAACCCTGAGACAAATCCTAACAGGAAATGGAAATCTGATGTGTGGAATCACTTCAAACCTTTGCCATTGAAACACACAGGGACTTATTAATCATTTAGCACTTCCTAAGGCTTCCACTAGATGTCAACAGTCTTTACAAAGTGGTTTGAGTCTTCTATGGTAGAAACTGACCCAAAGAGAGGCTTGGGAAGTTGGTCACAGGGGGAGGGCTATTACTACTATGACGCGGGCGCCCATGGGAACCCTTTTGTTCCGAAACGTTTAGTAAGAAAATGCAATCATCCGCCTTGAATATTATTGAAGCTCTGGTTGAAAAAGGCCCTAAAGATTTATGTTATACAACGTTTGGCATGTTTGAACGAACGTAAATATATTTGTTTTGCACATTCGTGACGACAAGTCCCGCGCGCTTCAGTACATTATGAGTAGCCTTCGGAACGCGCTAACAAGAAGGAACTATTGGGACATATTGGGACATAAATTATTAACTTTTTCGAACAAAACTACATTTGTTGTGGACCTGGGATTACTGGAAGTGCCTTCTGATGAAGATAATCAAAGGTAAGGGAATATTTACAATAGTATATTTGATTTTAGATGGTTCCAAGATGGCGCTAACATGTATCGCCTAGCCTATTTTTCTGAGCATACCACGTCGTTTATTGCAAAGTGTGATTTCCCAGTAAAGTTATTTTTAAATCTGGCAATGCGGTTGCATTCACGAAATGTTAATCTATATGTAACGCCCTGGCCATTGAGAGGGGTTTTTGTTCTTTATTTTGGTTAGGCCAGGGTGTTACATTGGGTGGGCGTTCTATGTTCCTTTTTCTATGTTTTGGTATTTATTTGTTTTGGGCCGTGTGTGTGGCTCCCAATCAGGCACAGCTGAAGCTCGTTGCTGCTGATTGGGAGTCACACATAAGGAGCATGTTTTTCCTTTGGGTTTTTGTGGGTAATTGTTTCTGTCAGTGTTTTGTACCAGACAGGACTGTTTGCTGTCGGTTTACGCTTTTCTTGTTTGTATAGTGTTCATGTTGTTTATATTAAATTCTAATAATGAACACTAACTCCGCTGCACCTTGGTCCACTTCTTCAGACGACAGCCGTTACACTATAATTCTTTGAATGACAATATTAAATTGTAACAATGTTTTCGAATAGTAATTTTGTAAATTGTAGCGCTGATCCACCGGAAGCATTTGAGGGAAAATATTTTCTGAACGTCACGCGCCGATGTAAAATGCTGTTTTTATATATAAATATGAACTTTATGGAACAAAAAATGCATGTATTGTGTAACATGATGTCCTAGGAGTGTCATCTGATGAAGATTGTCAAAGGTTAGTGCTGCATTTAGCTGTGTTTTGGGTATTTGTGATGCATCTAGTTGCTTTGAAAATGGCAGTGTGATTTTTTTTTGGCAGGGTACTCTCCTAACATAATCTAATGTTTTGCTTTTGCTGTAAAGCCTTTTTGAAATTGGACAGCGTGGTTCGATTCAGGAGAGGTGTATCTATAAAATGGTGTAAAATAGTCATATGTTTGAGAAATTGAAGTTATAGCATTTATGAGGTTTTGTATTTCGCGCGACGCGATTCCACTGGCTGTTGACTAGGGTGGGACGCAAACGTCCCACGTTCCCAGAGAGGTTAACTGACTTGCCTAATTAAATAATGGTTCAATAAAAAATAAATAAATAAAATTAACTGTTATGTAGTTAGTGTCTCTACTGCCGCCTGTGGTGCTCATGCATAGGGGATGGTGACTGGCACCAGGGTGGAACATCATAGCACATCAAAGGAGAATGTAAATGTGACATGCTGACCATTCATTTATTTACAATTGGAGACTATTGACATGGAAAATATAACCAAACAGCATGGTAGGGGTTTCATGGGGGAAATAGTTATATGCTAATATATACTATATACTATTGAGTTTTACAATCCACTATTTTGTTGCTGAGAATTGTCCTGCACTGCAAGGAATGCAGATGAGCTTTGCGATTTACATACATTCACTGAAAACCCACACTAACATGGTTATATTAACAGTATTGCACGTTTCATGTAGCCTACTTTTGGCCAGCTAATAGCCTAACCCCTTATCAAGCAACATTACAATGAAATCTTGTTTCTGAATGATTATTTTGCTGTAACAATACAGGTCAAATTAAGATCCTACACCTGTGTGTGGAAATCAGGAAATACTAGAGATGAACTACATGAAAACTTTTTTGTGTGAACAATTTGTTTTATTCAGTCACTTCAACAATAGCACTCTCCATGAGAAATAAATAAAAAATGCATGATAACAAAACCCCATAAATACATGATAACTTGTCCAAAAATGACTCAGTTAAAAGTGCCAGAACATATGGAAGTTATTCAATTCATAAGGTATTCAAAAAACAAGGAGGACCAGAGGCACTCTTCATATAATGAAAATGCCTTCATTTTTACAGTTTGTTTAATGGAACAAATATGTAAAATCTCTGACGCGTTTCAGCAGCATGGACTTCGTCAGAGTAGGCTAACGAAGTTACAAGTTACGAATTATTAATTCACACCAAGCCAACTACTACCAAAGTTTAATCGGTTAGATAGGCAGACTAATGATTTGATAATAAAATGATGAGGGATAAATGTTCTCTAAACTTTTCTTATCAAAAGGTAGGCTTAGCCTACCCTATTTTGTCTGAGCAAACACTACTGTTAGTCTACTATCCACCAGTGGGACTCAAGGAACTCACAGGCTATGATCACTTCAGGCCAATTTCAACAGGCATTCATTCCATGCTCAGGTTTGCGGGTTCAAAAACCCAAACAAGAACTCTATTGTGCATCCAGAATCTGGTTCACAGGCAGGTTCCCACACAGTCCAGTCAAGTAGCTGGGCTAAATGAAAGTCAAGTAAGATCTGTTATTCTACTGACAGTAACATATCTGTACTGAACAGCTCTTGAAGTCACAAATTCATGGATCTGGAGTCGAATATTATGTTGAACATATGTTATAAGAGAGCTGCGTTTTCCATTACTGCGCAGTGCGCTCAGAGTCATAGACAAGAGAGGAACGGACTTGGACACACGTCAAGAGGTCCACCGACCGATGCGACGCTAGTGTGCCAAAAACACTCCAGAAAAAAACAGAAGAAATGGAGACACGAAAGGGTAATGCATGTCTTTTTATTGGATCTATGGTCCATGCATATTTGAAGGAAAGAGTTTTACACACAAACTTTATTATCAATAGTTTTCAGTTTTTTGTAGAGTGACAAATGGCGAATGATTGTCGTTATGCATGCCAATGCTTGACAAGATGGATGGATGTAGGCAAATGTGTAACATGTGCTCGATTTATAGAAATGCTGAAATATGTGGAATTTGTAATTCTGCATTTAGTATTTGGTTTTCACTGCGAAACTTCGGAATATGTTTACCATCACATCTGTCTATTTGCAATGGAACTGAGTCAACAGGCGCATCATCGGAGCGTTTGTATTCATTTGACCTATTATTACCATAAACCACTTTCCTCTCATAGGCCATAGAGCGTAATAATAATGAGTAGTCTGGCATGAATTATTATTTTATTATTAATAGTCACTATGGCAATTCCCAGAAATTATGCACCTAATTGACTAGTATTTGTCACTGCGTGAATACTGCACTACGGGTTGGATTTCATTGCATTTGACAGAAGGCCTGCATTTATTAGAGATTATGTTTAAAGTAACTGTCCAGTGAAAATCTCACTTTTAAAAGTTCATATTCTGTTAACTCATACTCAAATAATGTTGTCCTATCCTATACTGGTACTTGTGGCCAAAGCATACATTGTAGAAAAAAAACATTCCAAAAACCCCACCTCAAACCTATATCTTAAACAGGCATTTAAAAAATGCTTACTATTTCCTGATGAGGATGAGCTGGCCAATCAGCGGTCTACTTGCATTAATATTTTTATGGACCAGTATACACCCACACCATTCTGTTGTTGGGGTACACCCACACCATTCCAACACAGAAAAGCTGCTTTTTAATCATAATTTTAAAAAGTGGAAGGAAAATGATTTCAATAATATTGTAATTAATTATAGATCTTATTTCATAGAAATCTGGAAACACTGGACAGTTACTTTAAATGTAGATACAGTACGTCATGTCATGTACATGCATCTTGTAAATGCAATACCTCCAATGTTAAATTATTTTGTGATTTCCTTACAGAACATGAGTTGAAAATTCATGAAAATGGAAAGACAAGCAAATCACCGGTAATTTTTGATATTTCTCTACTTTCATGTTTCATTGCACTATATCCATGGTCCTGTCTTTGGAAAGTGCCTTGAACAGTGTAACGCCCTGGCCATAGAGAGGGGTTTTTGTTCTTTATTTTGGTTAGGCCAGGGTGTTACATTGGGTGGGCGTTCTATGTTCCTTTTTCTATGTTTTTGTATTTCTTTGTTTTGTGCCGTGTGTGTGTGTGGCTCCCAATCAGGCACAGCTGAAGCTCGTTGTTGCTGATTGGGAGTCACACATAAGGAGCATGTTTTTCCCTTTGGGTTTTGTGGGTAATTGTTTCTGTTTAGTTTTGTACCTAGCAGAACTGTAGGCTGTCGTTCATTTTCGTGTTTTGTTTAAAGTGTTTCTATTAATTAAATATTGAATATGAACACTCACTCCGCTGCGTATTGCTCCACCTTTTCCGACGATGACTTCTCTGTTTCATCTGACGACGAAGACAGCCGTTACAAACAGGCACAATGTATATCGATTGGATGATTCTTGGAAAGTGGCATCTTAGTTATCTTGGTTTCTTCGTTGAGCAACATTTCAACTGTAACGATCGTCTGACAGAGGGGACCAAGATGCAGCGTGGTGAGTGTTCATATTGAAGTTTTAATAATACAAAACACTTGAACTTAAGAAACAAAAGTATGGCTCCCAATCAGCGACAACGATGTACGATTGAGAGCCATACCAGGCCAAAACAAAGAAATACAAAAACATAGATAAAAGCACATAGAATGCCCACCCTAGTCACACCCTGGCCTAACCAAAATAGAGAACAAAAAACCTCTCTATGGCCAGGGCGTGACATCAACTTTAATTTCTTCTTCTTCAGACCTTCGTAGTACTTGTCATTTCTTTCTATCATGAATGGATAATGTCATAATTGTATTATTTAACTGATTGTAGTTAGTCATTGTGTACAGTGAGGGGAAAAAAGGATTTGATCCCCTGCTGATTTTGCACGTTTTCCCAGTGACAAAGAAATGATCAGTCTATAATTTTAATGGTAGGTGTATTTGAACAGTAAGAGACAGAATAACAACAACAAAATCTAGAAAAACGCATGTCAAAAATCTTATAAATTGATTTGCATTTTATTGAGGGAAATGAGTATTTGACCCCTTTGCAAAACATGACTTAGCACTTGGTGGGCAAAACCTGTTGGCAATCACAGAGATCAGACGTTTCTTGTAGTTGGCCACCAGGTTTGCACACATCTCAGGAGGGATTTTGTCCCACTCCTCTTTGTAGATCATCTCCAAGTCATTAAGGTTTCGAGGCTGATGTTTGGCAACTCGAACCTTTAGCTCCCTCCACAGATTTTCTATGGGATTAAGGTCTGGAGACTGGCTAGGCCACTCGAGGACCTTAATGTGCTTCTTCTTGAGCCACTCCTTTGTTTCCTTGGTTGTGTGTTTTGGGTCATTGTCATGCTGGAATACCCACCCACGACCCATTTTCAATGCCCTGGCTGAGGGAAGGAGGTTCTCACCAAAGATTTGACGGTACATGGCCCCGTCCATCGTCCCTTTGATGCGGTGAAGTTGTCGTGTCCCCTTAGCAGATAAACACCCCCAAAGCATAATGTTTCCACCTCCATGTTTGACAGAGGGGATGGTGTTCTTGGGGTCATAAGCAGCATTCCTCCTCTTCCAAACACGACGAGTTGAGTTGATGCCAAAGAGCTCCATTTGGGTCTCATCTGACCACAACACTTTCACCCAGTTGTCCTCTGAATCATTCAGATGTTCATTGGCAAATTTCAGACGGGCATGTATATATGCTTTCTTGAGCAGGGGGACCTTGCGGGTGCTGCAGGATTTCAGTCCTTCACGGCATAGTGTGTTACCAATTGTTTTCTTGGTGACTATGGTCCCAGCTGCCTTGAGATCATTGACAAGATCCTCCCGTGTAGTTCTGGGCTGATTCCTCACCGTTCTCATGATCATTGCAACTCCACGAGGTGAGATATTGTATGGAGCCCAAGGCCGAGGGATATTGACAGTTCTTTTGTGTTTCTTCCATTTGTGAATAATCGCATCAACTGTTGTCACCTTCTCACCAAGCTGCTTGGCGATCGTCTTGTAGCCCATTCCAGCCTTGTGTAGGTCTACAATCTTGTCCCTGACATCCTTGAGGAGCTCTTTGGTCTTGGCCATGGTGGAGAGTTTGGAATCTGATTGATTGCTTCTGTGGACAGGTGTCTTTTCTACAGGTAACAAGCTGAGATTAGGAGCATTCCCTTTAAGTGTGCTCCTAATCTCAGCTCGTTACCTGTAGAAAAGACACCTGGGAGCCAGAAATCTTTCTGATTGAGAGGGGGTCAAATACTTATTTCCCTCATTAAAATGCAAATCAATTTTTTGTTGTTATTCTGTCTCACACTGTTCAAATAAACATACCATTAAAATTATAGACTGATCATTTCTTTGTCACTGGGCAAACGTACAAAATCAGCAGGGGATCAAATACTTTTTTCCCTCACTGTACCCTCTCTCTCTGCATTTCTCGCTCTCTCTCTCTCCCTTCTCCCCTCTCTCTGTCCCTCTGTCTCTCTTTCTCCTTTCTTCTCAGAAACTATGTGGGACCAACTACCCTGTCAGCATCTCCTTTATAGTGGTGAATGAGTTCTGTGAACGCTTCTCCTACTATGGCATGAAAGGTATAGTAACCTATAATTAAGAATGGTTCTCCTAACTAAGAACATTACTAAGAATGGTTCTCTGTCACGGTTGTCGTCGGTGAAGGAGGACCAATACGCAGCAGGTACGTGTATGCTCATCTTGAGAATTTATTAACTTCAAAAATGAATGTACAAAAAATAACAAACAAACGAAAACCACGAACGAACGAACAACAAACAGTCTGGTAAAGCATAAGGCTGAACACAGAACAATCACCCACAAATAACAACCACAAACACACCCTAATATATGGGACTCTCAATCAAAGGCAGATAGACAACACCTGCCTTCAACTGAGAGTCCCAACCCCAATCAACACAACATAGAAACACACTCACCAGACTAGACATAGAAATACATAAACAGACTATAAACCAAAACCCCGGAAATACTAAATCAAACACCCTTTAACCAAACACACCACCCTGAACCACATAAAACAAATACCCCCTGCCACGCCCTGACCAAACCACAAAACAATTAACCTTATATACTGGCCAGGACGTGACATTCTCCTAGAATGGCTTGAAAGATAGTTAACCTAACTAAGACACAAACAAGCGACGTGAGCAGGCAAGTGTACATGTGAAAATGTAGTTTCCATCAACCTCGCGCGCAATGTAGATATCAAACGCCACAGTTCGCGGAGTTGTAGGTGAAGCCATTCACTTCAGGAAAAGGAGTGATATAAAGTTTCCTTTCATTATGTGTTGCTGAATTCATAAGAATATTTGCTGCCATTGTAGTAAGGTTGGCAATACGAGAGGTCTTCGGACATTGTTCTTTCAAAGAAAATAATACAGCTAGTGGGTTTTGAGTGCTTCTCCCCTATTTGGGAAGTTGGTCTGCCTGCTCCTCAGTCTGAGAGAGATATTCTGAGAGTGTGTATGTGTCTCCTTCCTCTGTATTTAAAACTGTATAACACAATAGTGTCTTTGGAAAACTGGTTCATATATCCTGAAGTCAATAACGAATAGGACTATGTATATATTTATTTTGCCGTTAATGTATTTAAGACATATTTCGGCAAGTTAACCAAGTTTTTGCTGGCTTAGCTAGCCATGTTAATGACGAGCTAACTAGCACCGTTGGTCACTGCACTACAATGTCACTCTAGCTATTGCTAACAGGTGATTTGCTAGCTGGTGGTTTATTTAAATGTTAAGTGAATGCTTATTTTCTTACTACCTTAAAAGGTTTATATAAAAAGGGTTGTACTTGTGCTCTGTATTTATGGACGAATATCACTTCAGATTGAGAGTATGTATCACTACTGTTGCTCCTATCTAAAATATATATTGTGTCCTACCTAACCAGTGAACGTGTGGCTGTGACCGTCATGTCAAAGCCTGTCATCACTGTTTGATATCTTTTACCGCAGGTATGCTTTTCTGTCACGACTTCTACCGAAGGTGGCTCCTCTCTCTGTTCGTGCGGGGCTCGGCGGTCATCGTCGCCGTCCTACTAGCTGCCACCGATCCCCTTTTCCCTTTTCGTTTGGTTTTGTCTGTCTTGTGTTGCACCTGTTTTGAGTTCAGTTCATTAGTGGGTTATTTAGTCTTGCTGTTCTAGGTTGGGTTTTGTGCGGGATTGTTTCGTGTTACCTGTCGTGGGTTTGGGGGTTACGTATTTCTCTTTTTTCTATTGTGGACTGCCGTTTTATTCTGGACTGCGTTCTGGCCCTTTTGGGGTGGACATTTTTGTCTGGTTGAGTTTTCCTTATTCATGCCTGTTCATGGTGGTTTTGACTCTGGAAATAAAACGCTCTACTATTGCATATTTGGTCTCCTGTGCCTGACTTCACCCAACCACTCCTAGTGAGTACTGACAGAATCCCGCACCCGAATATTATGGAGTCAGCAGGAGCAGACGCGCCCCACCCATCCATGGAGGAGCGTGTCGCTCAACATACCGCCATCCTACATCGTCTGGGGACCGCCATGGATGAAGTGTTGGCGAGGATGGAGAGATGGGAGATGAGCGCTCTCCCTACCCCACCCTCCGCTGCTCTCCAACCTGCACCACCACCATCTCTGACGGCGCCCAGCCCCAGCGGGATTAGGCTTGCGCTCCCGAGGGAATACGATGGGACGGTTGCCGGGTGTAAGGTGTTCCTGCCCCAGTTGGAGCTTTACCTGGCGACCATCCACCCGACTCCCTCGGGAGAGGAGCGCGTCAACGTCCTCGTCTCCTGTCTTACGGGTAAAGCCCTGGAATGGGCCAACGCGGTCTGAGAGGGTCCGGATTCAGCAAGGGACCATTACCCAGAGTTCACCCGTCGCTTCCGGGCTGTGTTCGACCATCCACCGGAGGGCAGAGCGGCAGGTGAACGGCTATTCCATCTAAGGCAGGAGACGAGAAGCGAGCAGGACTTCGCGCTGGAGTTCGGACCCTGGCCGCTGGCGCGGGGTGGAATGACAGGGCCCTGATGGACCATTATAGGTGTAGCCTTAGAGAGGACGTCCGCAGGGAGCTGGCTTGTCGGGACACCACCCTAACTCTGGACCAACTCATTGACATGTCCATCAGATTGGACAACATGCTGGCTGCTCGCGGGCGTCCTGATCGGGCCCTGTTCGTTCCACCTCCCAGCACTCCCGCGCCGACGCCCATGGAGCTAGGGGGTGCTGCTGCTAGGACGACTGGAGGAGGAGTCTCCTCCTGCACCAGCTGTGGTTGGAGAGGACACACTGCTGACCGGTGCTGGAGGAGCTCATCTGGGAGTCGAGAGGGCAGGCAGAGCACTACTCGGACACCTCAGGTGAGTCAGCACCAGGCTCACCCAGAGCTCCCTGTCGGCCATATGTATGTGTTGGTTTCTTTTCCCAAGTTTTCCCCTCATTCCCAGCATAAGGCGCTAGTCGATTCAGGCGCAGCTGGGAGTTTTATGGACCGTGAGTTCAAGACTAAGTTAGGGATTCCTTTGGTTCAGTTGGACCAACCCTTCCCCGTGCACGCCTTAGATAGTCGACCACTTGGGTCAGGGCTGGTCAGGGAGGCCACAGTTCCACTGGTCATGGTAACGCGGGGGGGTCATGAGGAGCAGATTAGCCTCTTCCTCATTGATTCCCCTGCGTTTCCGGTGGTGCTGGGGGTTCCCTGGTTAGCTTATCACAATCCTAAAATTTTGTGAAGACAGAGGGCTCTTAAGGGGAGGTCAGAGGAGTGCTCGGGTAGATGTGTGGGAGTTTCCATCGGTGCGACTACGGTGGAGAGTCCAGACCAAGTCTCCACTGTGCGCATTCCCTCAGAATATGCCGATTTTGGCTATCGCCTTCAGTAAAACGAAGGCGACTCAATTACCACCTCATCGACGAGGAGATTGTACGCTACACTTCCCAGGAGTCACGTGTATCCCCTGTCACAGGAGGAGACGGTGGCTATGGAGACATACGTCACTGAGGCAGGGATACATTCGGCCATCCACGTCACCCGTCTCCTCAAGCTTTTTTTTTGTGAAGAAGGAGGAAGGTTTGCGTCCGTGCATTGACTATAGAGGTCTAAATTTCATCACAGTGGGATTTAGTTACCCGCTACCTCTCATCACCACGGCGGTGGAATCATTTCACGGAGCACGCTTCTTCACAAAACTGGATCTCAGGAGCGCAGATAATTTGGTGCGTATCCGAGATGGAGATGAGTGGAAGACCGCGTTTAGTACCACATCTTGCCATTATGAGTACCTTGTCATGCCGTATGGGTTGGAGATTGCTCCAGCCATTTTCCAATCCTTTGTAGACGAGATTCTCCGGGACCTGCACGGGCAGGGTGTGGTGTACATCGATGACATTCTGATCTACTCCGCCACACGCGCCGCGCATGTGTCTCTAGTGCGTAAGGTGCTTGGGCGACTGTTGGAGCATGACCTGTACGTCAAGGCCGAGAAATTTGTGTTCTCCAAACAAGCCGTCTCTTTTCTGGGGTATCGCATTTCCACATCTGGGGTGGTGATGGAGTGTGACCGCATTTCGGGCGTGCGTAATTGGCCGACTCCGACCACGGTAAAGGAGGTGCAGCGGTTTTTAGGGTTTGCCAATTACTACCGGAGTTTTATCCGGGGTTTTGGGCAGGTGGTGGCTCCCATTACTTCACTGTTGAAGAGGGGGCCGGTGCGTTTCCGGTGGTTGGCGGTGGCGGACAGAGCTTTTGGTCGTCTGAAGACTCTGTCTACCGATGCTCCCGTGCTGGCGCATCCAGACCCCTCTTTGCCATTCATAGAGGATTTTTTGCACAACTTTGGAAGTATGCTTGGGGTCAATGTCCGTTTGGAAGACCCATTTGCGACCAAGCTTTAACTTCCTGACTGATGTCTTGAGATGTTGCTTCAATATATCCACGTAATTTTCCTGCCCCATGATGCCATCTCTTTTGTGTAGTGCACCAGTCCGTCCTGCACCAAAGCCCCCTCGACAACATGATGCTGCCACCCCTGTGCTTCATGGTTGGGATGGTGTTCTTCGGCTTGCAAGCCTCCCCCTTTTTCCTCCAAACATAACGATGGTCATTATGGTCAAACAGTTCTATTTTTGTTTCATCAGACCAGAGGAAAGTTCTCCAAAAAGTACGATCTTTGTCCCCATGTGCAGTTGCAAACCGTAGTCTGGCTATTTCATGGCAGTTTTGGAGCAGTGCCTTCTTCCTTGCGGTGCGGTGTTTCAGGTTGTGTCGATTATAGGAATCTTTTTACTGTGGATATAGATACTTTTGTACCTGTTTCCTCCAGCATCTTCACAAGGTCCTTTGCTGTTGTTCTGGGATTGATTTGCACTTTTCACACCAAAGTACATTAATCTCTAGGAGACAGAACGCGTCTCCTTCCTGAGCGGTATGACGGCTGCGTGGTCCCATGGTGTTTATACTTGCGTACTATTGTTTGTACAGATGAACGTGGTACCTTCAGGCATTTGGAAATTGCTCCCAAGGATGAACCAGACTTGTGGAGTTGTACAATTTTTTTTTTCCCTGAGGTCTTGGCTGATTTCTTTTGATTTTCCCATGATGTCAGGCAAAGAGGCACTGAGTTTTAAGGTAGGCCTTGAAGTACATCCACAGGTACTCCTCCAATTGACTCAAATGATGTCAATTAGCGTATTAGAAGCTTCTAAAGCCATGACATCATTTTCTGGAATTTTCCAAGCTGTTTAAAGGCACAGTCAACTTAGCATATGTAAACTTCTGACCCACTGGAATTGTGATACAGTAAATTATAAGTGAAATAATCTGTCTGTAAACAATTGTTGGAAAAATGACTTGTGTCATGCACAAAGTAGATGTCCTAACCGACTTGCCAAAACTATAGTTTGTTAACAAGAAATATGTGGAGTGGTTGAAAAACGAGTTTTAATGACTCCAACCTAAGTGTCTGTAAAATTCCGACTTCAACTGTAAAAGCTGAAATAAAGCATTCTCTCTACTATTATTCTGACATTTCACATTTTTTAAATAAAATGGTGATCCTAACTGACATAAGACAGGGAATTTGTACTAGGATTAAATGTCAGGAATTGTGAAACACTTTAGCCAAATGCATTTAAACTCAGTTTATGTAAACTTCCAACTTCAACTGTATGCCAAGACTTGAAAATGGCTGTTGAACAATTATCAACAACCAACTTGAAAGAGCTTGAAGAAATTTTAAGAACAATGTGCAAATGTTGTAGAATCCAGGTGTGCAAATCTCTTAGAGATTTACCCGGAAAACTCACATCTGTAATTGCTGCCAAAGGTGATTAAAACACGTTGTCACGCTGGTATAAATTATTCAGGAGACAGGCGCAGGAATGGGTAATAGTTTTTTAAAATTGTACACAAATTACAGCATACCGTGTAAAGACACACATTCTTACAACAATATCCTGTTCATGGTAGATATTTCAACCTATTGTATCTCTGTGTTTACAGGTCTATATTTCCAAGATGCATTAAGATACCCTAACGCTGTTTGTTTGTGTATTGACTACTTGTATTACAAATGTTAGAAATATCAGAGCTTCATATATTGGGTTATATGAGTTTGTGTTTCATGGTTGGAGGGTGTGAGGTGTCACAGTATCTATCAATTTAACCACTTTTGCAGTTAAATATTTTTTTCACAATCATCCATTTCATAGATGGGAGACATTAGAGAATGTTTTTCCTCATAATCCTGGATTATCGGACCACCATTTTATTGCGTTTACAATTGCAACAAATAATCTGCTCAGACCCCAACCAAGGAAGATTAAAAGTCGTGCTATAAATTCTCAGACAACCCAAAGATTCCTTGATGCCCTTCCAGACTCCCTCTGCCTACCCAAGGACGTCAGAGGACAAGAATCAGTTAACCACCTAACCGAGGAACTCAATTCAACCTTGCGCAATACCCTAGATGCAGTTGCACCCCTAAAAATTAAAAACATCTGTCATAAGAAACTAGCTCCCTGGTATACAGAAAATACACGAGCTCTGAAGCAAGCTTCCAGAAAATTGGAACGGAAATGGCGCCACACTAAACTGGAAGTCTTCCGACTAGCTTGGAAAGACAGTACCGTGCAGTATCGAAGAGCCCTCACTGCTGCACGATCATCCTATTTTTCCAACTTAATTGAGGAAAATAAGAACAATCCGAAATTTCTTTTTGACACTGTCGCAAAGCTAACTAAAAAGCAGCATTCGCAAATGGAGGATGGCTTTCACTTCAGCAGTAATAAATTTATGAACTTTTTTGAGGAAAAGATCATGATCATTAGAAAGCAAATTACGGACTCATCTTTAAATCTGGGTATTCCTCCAGGGCTTCATTGTCCAGAGTCTGCACAACTCTGCCAGGACCTTGGCTCAAGGGAGATACTAAAGTGTTTTAGTACTATATCTCTTGACACAATGATGAAAATAATCATGGCCTCCAAACCCTCGAGCTGCATACTGGACCCTGTTCCGACTAAACTACTGAAAGAGCTGCTTCCTGTGCTTGGCCCTCCTATGTTGAACATAATAAACGGCTCTCTATCCACCGGATGTGTACCAAGCTCACTAAAAGTGGCAGTAATAAAGCCTCTCTTGAAAAAACCGAATCTTGACCCAGAAATTATAAAAAACTATCGGCCTATATCGAATCTTCCATTCCTCTCAAAAATTTTAGAAAAAGTTGTTGCGCAGCAACTCACTGCCTTCCTGAAGACAAACAATGTATACGAAACGCTTCAGTCTGGTTTTAGACCCCATCATAGCACTGAGACTGCACTTGTGAAGGTGGTAAATGACCTTTTAATGACGTCAGACCGAGGCTCTGCATCTGTCCTCGTGCTCCTAGATCTTAGTGCCGCTTTTGATACCATCGATCACCACATTCTTTTGGAGAGATTGGAAACCCAAATTGGTCTACATGGACAAGTTCTGGCCTGGTTTAGATCTTATCTGTCGGAAAGATATCAGTTTGTCTCTGTGAATCGTTCGTCCTCTGACAAATCAATTGTACATTTCGGTGTTCCTCAAGGTTCCGTTCTAGGACCACTATTGTTTTCACTATATATTTTACCTCTTGGGGATGTCATTCGAAAACATAATGTTAAATTTCACTGCTATGCGGACGACACACAGCTGTACATTTCAATGAAACATGGTGAAGCCCCAAAATTGCCCTCGCTAGAAGCCTGTGTTTCAGACATAAGGAAGTGGATGGCTGCAAATTTTCTACTTTTAAACTCGGACAAAACAGATGCTTGTCCTAGGTCCCAAGAAACAAAGAGATCTTCTGTTGAATCTGACAATTAATCTGGATGGTTGTACAGTCGTCTCAAATAAAACTGTGAAGGACCTCGGCGTTACTCTGGACCCTGATCTCTCTTTTGAAGAACATATCAAGACTGCTTCAAGGACAGCTTTTTTCCATCTACGTAACATTGCAAAAATCCGAAACTTTCTGTCCAAAAATGACGCAGAAAAATTAATCCATGCTTTTGTTACTTCTAGGCTCGACTACTGCAATGCTCTACTTTCCGGCTACCCGGATAAAGCACTAAACAAACTTCAGTTAGTGCTAAATACGGCTGCTAGAATCCTGACTAGAACCAAAAAATTTGATCATATTACTCCAGTGCTAGCTTCCCTACACTGGCTTCCTGTTAGGCAAGGGCTGATTTCAAGGTTTTACTGCTAACCTACAAAGCATTACATGGGCTTGCTCCTACCTATCTTTCCGATTTGGTCCTGCCGTACATACCTACACGTACGCTACGGTCACAAGACGCAGGCCTCCTAATTGTCCCTAGAATTTCTAAGCAAACGGCTGGAGGTAGGGCTTTCTCCTATAGAGCTCCATTTTTATGGAATGGTCTGCCTACCCATGTGAGAGACGCAGACTCAGTCTCAACCTTTAAGTCTTTACTGAAGACTTATCTCTTCAGTAGGTCCTATGATTAAGTATAGTCTGGCCCAGGAGTGTGAAGGTGAACGGAAAGGCTGGAGCAACGAACCGCCCTTGCTGTCTCTGCCTTGTCGGTTCCCCTCTTCCCACTGGGATTCTCTGCCTCTAACCCTTTTACAGGGGCTGAGTCACTGACTTACTGGTGTTCTTCCATGCCGTCCATGGGAGGGGTGCGTCACTTGAGTAGGTTGAGCCACTGACGTGGTCTTCCGGTCTGGGTTGGCGCCCCCCCCTTGGGTTGTGCCGTGGCGGACATCTTTGTGGGCTATACTCGGCCTTGTCTTCAGACGGTAAGTTGGTGGTTGTAGATATCCCTCTAGTGGTGTGGGGGCTGTGCTTTGGCAAAGTGGGTGGGGTTATATCCTGCCTGTTTGGCCCTGTCCGGGGGTATCATCGGATGGGGCCACAGTGTCTTCTGATCCCTCCTGTCTCAGCCTCCAGTATTTATGCTGCAGTAGTTTATGTGTCGGGGGGCTAGGGTCAGTCTGTTACATCTGGAGTATTCTCTTGTCTTATCCAGTGTCCTGTGTGAATGTAAATATGCTCTCTCTAATTCTCTCTTTCTTTCTTTCTCTCGGGGGACCTGAGCCGTAGGACTACCTGGCATGATGACTCATTGCTGTCCCCAGTCCACCTGGCCATGCTGCTGCTCCAGTTTCAACTGTTCTGCCTGCGGCTACGGAACCCAGACCTGTTCACCGGACGTGCTTGTTGCACCCTCGACAATTACTATGATTATTATTATTTGACCATGCTGGTCATTTACGAACATTTTAACATCTTGACCATGTTCTGTTATAATATCCACCCGGCACAGCCAGAAGAGGACTGGCCACCCCTCATAGCCTGGTTCCTCTCTAGGTTTCTTCCTAGGTTTTTGGCCTTTCTCAGGAGTTTTTCCTAGGGAGTTTTTCCCAGCCACCGTGCTTCTTTCACATGCATTGCTTGCTGTTTGGGGTTTTAGGCTGGGTTTCTGTACAGCACTTTGAGATTTCAGCTGATGTACGAAGGGCTATATAAATAAATTTGATTTGATTAGAGATGTGAAAAAAACATGATTGTGCTTTGTTCTACCTCTGGTAGGGGTATCTAAAAAAAAAAAAAACTAAAGCCCCTTTGATGATTTATAGAGCTCTAGCCACTGACTGTAACCTTGGACTGTAGGGAAAGGTTTCCTCTGGCAGTAAAGGGGAGTTCACATGGATAGCCGACAATAAACGGTATCAAAGTTCACTAGCGTTCTGAAAAATTAGGACAACAGTGGCAGTTGGATGGCTGGCTGCGCTCTCACTCAGTAGATAAAAACAAGTGGCCATTATAATAGGCAGGAGAGAGCTCAGTCGTACGGATAAGAATAACAGACTACACTTTCCAGCAGTCGGAAGGACAGTTTATGCGTCAACATGTTTAGCAGATCTTTATTACAGATCGGACTGCGTGTTTGTACACAGGAGAATAGGAACGGGATTAAAAGAGTGACACCGACGTTAACCTACATTAGTGACAGGCGGCGCGATGCCTCTACCACTATCGTGAGGGACAACAATAAACAGAAAACTATAGATGATTTGGATGGGCCTAGTTTTCTGAGATCTTTATATTGGCTTTTCGGGAAAGGGTATTTTCAGACAACACATCAAATGCAAGTAAGTGCTGTAGAGTGTTATTACAGTGCATTGCGAAACCTAGCTGCCAGTGTTATACCACACTGGTTGCGTATTATTATGTCTAATCTCCTAGTCCGTGTGCCAGGGGTTCGGTCAGGTTGATTTGGGGTGGTGTGACGATGTTTCATAGTGATTTTCTTGAAGCTCTTTGTCCATAGAGTTACAAAATGTATGATAGCAGTGTAGCAATGGCAGCTTTGTTTGATTGCTTTCATCCCTCCATCCCATTACATTTTCCAATAGGTATTTTATCCATTGGCAAACAACGTCAGTATACAACAAGTTATTTGTCATGTATACAGTTTAATCGTATATAATTGGAAAGCTTAGATTCACAGCTATCCATTAGGCATATTTTTGCAATGTCCAGGTCAATAGACTTTGACCTTTGACCTCTAGGGTACATATCAGATGTACCCGTATAAATTGCTTTAAAAAAAAAAAGATACATTTTACACTTGTTTGACAAGTGGTACTGAACAGTCACGAAATTACCTTTCAAATGATATATAATAAAAACAACTTTGAAAGCACCACCTACAATTATTGTTTAAAAATAGCCCATATTGTGCATACATTTTTTTGCCTTAGAATTCCACTTTAGTGATAGAAGCACCAAATTGCACCCGCACAGCTAGAATAGGGTTTTAAAAAGATTTGTAGATACACCACAGGATTCATGCATTAATCCCCGAGAAGCCTTTTTCTAATATGGCCTCCAAACAATTTAATGGGGTCTTATTGGATCAATTTCCCATGACCATAAATGTATGAAATATAATTGTATAATGCCCAATAAAATCATAAATGTTCACAGTGATTGATATAGAATACACAGCCAAATAAGGCGGATGTGCCAGATATACTGTATAAAGATGTTAAATTATTCACAAAATTGTTCTAAGAATATGCCCAAATTGTTATCCAAATTACTGATTTCTGAAGATCCTTAATTGCAATATTTCATGACATTTCACATGTATATATCAATTTGACATGCTTGAAGATTAAGATGAAGGATTAAATTAAGGCCATCTACACACAATACCCCATAAGGGAGAATAAAAAAAAATATATATTTGCAAATTTAATGGAAATGAAATACATAAATATCTAATTTACATAAGTATTCACACCACTGGGTCAATACGTTTGAATCATCTTTGGCAGCGATTACAGCTGTGCGTTTTCTGGGTAAATCTCTAAGAGTTTTGCACACCTGGATTGTACAATATTTTCACAAGAAAAAAGAAATTCTTCTAGCTCTTTTAAATTGGTTGTTGATCATTGCCAGACAGCCATTTTCAAGTCTTGCCATTTTCAACTCTAACTATGCCACTTTCAATGTTGTCTTGGTAAGCAACAGTGTATATTTGGCCTTGTGTTTTAGGTTATTGTCCTGCTGAAAGGTGAATTTGTCTCCCAGTGTCTATTGGAAAGCAGACTGAACCAAATTTTCCTTTAGGATTTTGCATGTGCTTCGCTCTATTCCATTTATTTTTATCCTAAAAAAAACGTAATAGTCCTTGCCGATGACAAGCCTACTCATAACATGAGGCCATCACCATGATTTAAAATACAAAGAGTGGTACTCAGTGATGTGTTGTGTTGGATTTGCCCCAAACATAAAGCTTTGTAAACTGGACATTTAAGCAAATTTCTTTGCTACATCCTTTGCAGTTTTACTTTTGTGCCTTGTTGCAAACAGAATGTATGTTTTGGAATATTTTTATTCTGTACAGGCTTCCTCCTTTTCACTCTGTCATTTAGGTTAGTATTGTGGAGTAACTACAATGTTGTTGATCCATCCTGTTTTCTCCTTTTAAAGTCACCATTGGCCTCATTGTGAAATTCCTAAGTGGTTTCCTTCCTCTCCAGCAACTGAGTTAGGAAGGACGCCATTATCTTTCTAGTGACTGGGTGTATTGATGCAACATCCAAAGTGTAATTAATAACTTCACCTTGCTCAAAGGGATATTCAATGTCTGCTTTTTAAAATTTAAGTTAGTCATAAGGTAGTCATTCAAAATTTCATGTTAAACATAGTCAATGCAACTTATTATGTGACTTGTTAAGCACATTTTTACTCCTGATGTAACGTTCGTCGTAAGGAGTGGACCAAAATGCAGCGGGTATATTTATCATCTTCTTTTTTATTGAAGGAAAAAACACTTAAACAAAACAAACGACGAAAACAGTCCCGTAAGGTGCACAGACTATACAGGAAACAACCACCTACAAACACAAGTGAAAACAAACACAACTAAATATGGCCTCCAATTAGAGACAACAACAACCAGCTGCCTCTAATTGGAGGTCATTGACAAAACTAACATAGAAATAGAAAGGCTAGATAAACACATAGAAATAGATAACCTAGAACATAAACCAAAAACCCCGAAACACACAAAACAAACACCCCCTGCCACGCCCTGACCAAACTACAATAACAAATAACCCCTTTTACTGGTCAGGACGTGACAGTACCCCAACCCCCCCCCCAAAGATGCAGACCCCGAATGCACCTCAAAACAAAAACCCCACAAAAATTAACCCCAACTTAAAGGGAGGGAAGGGAGGGTGGCCACCGTCAACGACGGCTCCCGTGCTACACCCCCCCCCCCCCCCCCCCAATCCTCCAACTACGGAGGTGGCTCTGGCTCCGGCCTTAGTCCCCATTCTAACCTGCCCACCCCCGCTGAAGGCTGATCCGTACTGATCCCGTGTGGCTCAGTTGGTAGAGCATGTTTGCAACGCCAGGGTTGTGGGTTCGTTTCCCACGGGGGACCAGTACGGAGAATTCTTTTTATGAAACGTATGCATTCACTACTGTAAGTCACTCTGGATAAGAGCGTCTGCTAAATGACTAAAATGTAAATGTAAAGCTCAGGGCTGTAGACCACTGCTGAAGGCTCTGGGCTAAGATGTGTTGCCGTCTCTGCGGGCTCCGGACTGTGGGCCGTCTCTGCGGGCTCCGGACTGTGGGCCGTCTCTGCGGGCTCCGGACTGTGGGCCGTCTCTGCGGGCTCCGGACTGTGCGCCGTTTCTGCGGGCTCTGGACTGTGGGCCGTCTCCGCGGGCTCCGGACTGTGGGCCGTCTCAGTCGGTTCCGGACTGTAGTATATTTAACAATCCCTTGAAAAAGGGGCACGCAGTTGTCCATGGTTTTAGCGGAGCTGTGGTCTCCTTGCCACCAAGCAGGCAAATCAAATATTGCGACGTTTTATTGATAACGATCTATTCAGTGTTACTGAATAGTGGGCAGGTGGGCAGGTCTCTGCGGGCTCCGGACTGTGGGCCGTCTCTGCGGGCTCCGGACTGTGGGCCGTCTCTGCGGGCTCTGGACTGTGCGCCGTTTCTGCGGGCTCCGGACTATGGGCTGTCTCAGTCGGTTCCGGACTGTAGGCCGTCTCTGTCGGTTCCGGACTGTAGGGCATCGCCGGAAGCACTGGACGGGGAACTGTCGCCGGAAGCTCTGGACGGGGAACTGTCGCCGGAAGCTCTGGACGGGGAACTGTCGCCGAAAGCTCTGGACGGGGAACTGTCGCCGGAAGCTCTGGACTGGGCAGGCGCACTAGAGGCCTGATGCGTGGGGCTGGCTTTGGAGGCGCCAGAACAGTAACACGCACCACAGGTCTAGTGCGAGGAGCAGGAACAGGATACACTGGGTCTTGAAGACGCACTGGAGGTCTGGAGCGCACAGCCTGCACAACCCGTCCTGGCTGAGTTGTTACTGTAGCCCGGCACGGGCGGAGTGCTGGCACAGGGCGAACTGGGCTGTGCTGAGGAATGATGGCTGCCGTGCATAGAGCAGGCGCAGGGTAGCCTGGGCCTAGGAGACGCACTGGTGGCCAGATGTGCTGAGCAGGCATACTCCTTCCTGGCTGGATGCCCACTCTAGCATGGCACTTGCGGGGGGCTGGTATCGACCACACCGGACTATGCGTGCAGATGGGCGAGACCGTGCGCACTTCCGCATAGCACGGTGCTCTCCACGCCAAACGCTTTCCATAATAAGCACGGGGAGTTGGCTCAGGGCTAACCCTTGGCCCAGCCAAACTACCCGTGTGCCCCCCCCAAAAAACCTTTGGGGGCTGCCTCCTCATACCTCCGTCGTTCTGCCTTAGCTGCCCCAGTTCCTCCTTTGGTCGCCGGTACTCCCCAGCCAACCTCCAGGGTCCCTTTCCATCCAATATTTCCTCCCATGTCCACGACTCCAAGTAGCTCTCCTGCTGCTCCTTCCTCCGCTGCTTGGTCCTTCTTTGGTGGGTGGTTCTGTAACGTTCGTCGTAAGGAGTGGACCAAAATGCAGCGGGTATATTTATCTTTTTTATTGAAGGAAAAAACACTTAAACAAAACAAACGACGAAAACAGTCCCGTAAGGTGCACAGACTATACAGGAAACAACCACCTACAAACACAAGTGAAAACAAACACAACTAAATATGGCCTCCAATTAGAGACAACAACAACCAGCTGCCTCTAATTGGAGGTCATTGACAAAACTAACATAGAAATAGAAAGGCTAGATAAACACATAGAAATAGATAACCTAGAACATAAACCAAAAACCCCGAAACACACAAAACAAACACCCCCTGCCACACCCTGACCAAACTACAATAACAAATAACCCCTTTTACTGGTCAGAACGTGACACCTGAACTTATTTAGCCTTGCCATAACAAAGGGGTTGAATAGTTATTGACTCAAGACATTTCAGCTTTTCATTTTTTATTAATTTGAAAATAATTCTATAAACATAATTCCACTTTGACATTATTGGGTATAGTGTGTAGGCCAGTGACACAACATCTCAATTTAATCATTTTTAAATTCAGGCTGTAACACAACAAAATGTGGAAAAAGTCAAGGGGTGTGAATACTTTCTGAAGGCACTGTATCACATTAGTCCTGCCACACTGTAGAAAGCCATGCTTGGGATTCCTGAAAAATGTATGTATGTACAGTAAGGGAAAAAAAGTATTTGATCCCCTGCTGATTTTGTACGTTTGCCCACTGACAAAGAAATTATCAGTCTATAATTTTAATGGTAGGTTTATTTGAACAGTGAGAGACAGAATAACAACAAAAATATCCAGAAAAACGCATGTCAAAAATTTTATAAATTGATTTGCATTTTAATGAGGGAAATAAGTATTTGACCCCTCTGCAAAACATGACTTAGTACTTGGTGGCAAAACCCTTATTGGCAATCACAGAGGTCAGACGTTTCTTGTAGTTGGCCACCAGGTTTGCACACATCTCAGGAGGGATTTTGTCCCACTCCTCTTTGCAGATCTTTTCCAAGTCATATTAAGGTTTCGAGGCTGACGTTTGGCAACTCGAACCTTCAGCTCCCTCCACAGATTTTGTATGAGATTAAGGTCTGGAGACTGGCTAGGTCACTCCAGGACCTTAATGTGCTTCTTCTTGAGCCACTCCTTTGTTGCCTTGGCCGTGTGTTTTGGGTCATTGTCATGCTGGAATACCCATCCACGACCCATTTTCAATGCCCTGGCTGAGGGAAGAAGGTTCTCACCCAAGATTTGACGGTACATGGCCCTGTCCATCGTCCCTTTGATAAGGTGTAGTTGTCCTGTCCCCTTAGCAGAAAAACACCCCCAAAGCATAATGTTTCCACCTCCATGTTTGACGGTGGGGATGGTGTTCTTGGGGTCATTGGCAGCATTCCTCCTCCAAACACGGCGAGTTGAGTTGATGCCAAAAGCTCCATTTTGGTCTCATCTGACCACAACACTTTCACCGAGTTGTCCTCTGAATCATTCAGATGTTCATTGGCAAACTTCAGACGGGCATGTATATGTGCTTTCTTGAGCAGGGGGACCTTGCGGGCGCTGCAGGATTTCAGTCCTTCACGGCGTAGGGTGTTACCAATTGTTTTCTTGGTGACTATGGTCCCAGCTGTCTTGAGATCATTGACAAGATCCTCCCGTGTAGTTCTGGGCTGATTCCTCACCGTTCTCATGGTCATTGCAACTCCATGAGGTGAGATCTTGCATGGAGCCCCAGGACTATTATGTCTTGCTGTACTTTCCAGAAGAGCCAGATGTGCCATGCATGCACTCATTTATCAAAACCATTCCATAAAATTGTTTTGCATTTACTGTAGGCATCATGCTGCAATTATGCTCTTCTCCCCCCTCCCCCAGATTGAACACAGCAAGATCTATGGCCCTCTGTGGAAGTCAAATTACGGGCCCTTGGTGATAGTGAACGTGGCCAGTGCTGAGCTGATTGAGCAGGTGTTGAGACAGGAGGGCCGCCATCCCACCCGCACGGACATGCCCCACTGGAGGAGTTACCGCGAGCTGAGGAACCACGCCTATGGGCCCCTCACAGAGTGAGTAGACAGTGCAAACCCAGTCCCAGGCCCTTTCATTGTAGTCTGATCCCAGATCTGTTTGTGCGGCCGTGCCAACTCCTATGGTCATGACAAGGGCCATACACTCTTAGAAAAAAAGGTGCTATCTAGAACCAAAAAGTTATTTGGCTGTCCCAATAGGAAAATCCTTTGAATAACCCTTTTTGGTTCCATGTAGAATGCTTTTGGTTTCAGGTAGAAACCTTTTGGGTTCCATGTAGAACCCTTTCCACAGAGGTTCTACCTGGAACCAAAAAGTGTTTTCCCATGGGGACTGCAGAAGAACCATTTTGGAACTCTTTGTTTTAAGAGTGTAGGAGCTGGCTATACAGTACAATCTAGGATCAGGCTACTGTCATTGCACAGACAGGGTATTTAGTATTTAGTATTTTAGTATTTTATTACGATCCCATAAAGCTTCAGCTACTCTTCCTGGAGTCCAAACAAAACATAAAACATGACATAATACATAACATGAATAGACAAGGACAGAACTACATATATTTTTATGCGTGCTTTCCTACATTTACAGTGAAGTCAGAAGTTTTCATACATTTACATTTAAGTCATTTAGCAGACGCTCTTATCCAGAGCGACTTACAAATTGGTGCATTCACCTTAAGATATCCAGTGGAACAACCACTTTACAATAGTGCATCTAAATCTTTTTGGGGGGGGGTTAGAAGGATTACTTTATCCTATCCCAGGTATTCCTTAAAGAGGTGGGGTTTCAGGTGTCTCCGGAAGGTGGTGATTGACTCCGCTGTCCTGGCGTCGTGAGGGAGCTTGTTCCACCATTGGGGTGCCAGAGCAGCGAACAGTTTTGACTGGGCTGAGCGGGAACTGTGCTTCCTCAGAGGTAGGGAGGCGAGCAGGCCAGAGGTGGATGAACGCAGTGCCCTTGTTTGGGTGTAGGGCCTGATCAGAGCCTGAAGGTACGGAGGTGCCGTTCCCCTCACAGCTCCGTAGGCAAGCACCATGGACTTGTAGCACTTAGGTTGGGGTCATTAGAACTCGTTTTTCAACCACTCCACAAATTTCTTGTTAACAAATTATAGTTTTGGCAAGTCGGTTAGAACATCTACTTTGTGCATGACACAAGTAATTTTTCCAACAATTGTTTACAGACAGATTATTTCACTTATAATTCACTGCATCACAATTCCAGTGGGTCAGAAGTTTAGATACACTAATTTGACTGTGCCTTTAAACAACTTGGAAAATTCCAGAAAATGATGTCATGGCTGTAGAAGCTTCTGATAGGCTAATTTACATTATTTGAGTCAATTTGAGGTGTACCTGTGGATGTATTTCAAGGTCTACCTTCAAACTCAGTGCCTCTTTGCTTGACATCATGGGAAAATCAAAAGAAATCAGCCCAGACCTCAGAAAAAGAATTGTAGACCTCCACAAGTCTGGTTCATCCTTGGGAGCAATTTCCAAATGCCTGAAGGTACCACGTTCATCTGTACAAACAATGGTACGCAAGTATAAACACCATGGGACCACGCAGCCGTCATACCGCTCAGGAAGGAGACGCGTTCTGTCTCCTAGAGATAAACGTACTTTGGTGTGAAAAGTGCAAATCAATCCCAGAACAACAGCAAAGGACCTTGTGAAGATGCTGGAGGAAACAGGTACAAAAGTATCCATATCCACAGTAAAGCGAGTCCTATATCGACATAACCTGAAAGACCGCACAGCAAGGAAGAAGCCACTTCTCCAAAACCACCATTAAAAAGCCAGACTACGGTTTGCAACTGCACATGGGGACAAAGATCATACTTTTTGGAGAAATGTCCTCTGGTCTGATGAAACAAAAATAGAACTGTTTGGCCATAATGACCATCGTTATGTTTGGAGGAAAAAGGGGGAGGCTTGCAAGCCGAAGAACACCATCCCAACCGTGAAGCGCGGGGGTGGCAGCATCATGTTGTGGGGGTGCTTTGGTGCAGGAAGGACTGGTGCACTTCACAAGATAGATGGCATCATGAGGCAGGAAAATTATGTGGCTATATTGAAGCAACATCTCAAGACATCAGTCAGGAAGTTAGAGCTTGGTCGCAAATGGGTCTTCCAAAGCATACTTCCAAAGTTGTGGCAAAATGGCTTAAGGACAACAAAGTCAAGGTATTGGAGTGGCCATCAAAGTGACCTCAATCCCATATAAAATTTGTGGGCAGAACTGAAATAGCATGTGCGAGCAAGGAGGCCTACAAACCTGACTCAGCTACACCAGCTCTGTCAGGAGGAGTGGGCCAAAATTCACCCAACTTATTGCGGGAAGCTTGTGGAAGGCTAACCGAAACGTTTGACTCAAGTTAAACAATTTAATGGCAATACTACCAAATACTAATTGAGTGTATGTAAACTTCTGACCCACTGGGAATAGCTGAAATATATAATTCTCTCTGCTATTATTCTGACATTTCACATTCTTAAAATAAAGTGGTGATCCTAACTGATTTTTACTAGGATTAAATGTCAGGAATTGTGAAAAATGTTTTTGGCTAAGGTTTATGTTAACTTCCGACTTCAACTATATATAAATGTATTTTGCAGTTTTTTATTTTCAATAAATTTGCTAAAGTTCCTAAAATCTTGTTTTCGCTTTGTCATTATGGGGTGTTATGTATAGATTGGTGAGGGGGAAAACGATTTAAAACATTTTAGAATAAGGCTGTATCGTAACAAAATATGGAAAATGTCAAGGGGTCTGAATACTTTCCAAGTGCACTGTAGGTAACAACTCAAGGACAGAACTACTTTCCTAAATTTAAAATAAGAATACACACTTCATACCCTTAAGCCTAACAATCATACATCAATAATACTTTGATCTACTAAGGCAGGACCTGAAATCCTAATGTCACTTCACCAATGTTCTTTAAACAACCTGAGAGATTCTCAAGACATCAGCTAGTCAGTGAGCTGAGCAGACTATCATATCATACGGAGCATGACTGAAATCCTTACTCTACTGAGGCTTTGCTTACAATTACTTTCTCTGAACAGGCCCTAATATCCTAATGCCAAGGGCACACCTTATCTTGAACTTCAGCCCAAATACCAGATATTCTCAGGAGGGAGATGCTACAAGCTATTTAGGTCAGAGGCGTTGTGCTGTGATGTGCTGTTTTACTTGTTTTTTAAAGCAAATTTTGCTGCTTTGGCTGCTTGCTTGAGTGATTTGAGATTGCAAGGAGTTTAATGTTATCATGGCTCTATACATTACTGTGCGTTGCCTTGAATTCGTTTTGGTTATAGGGACTGGGAAGAGTCTTCTGGTTGCAAGTCTTGTGGAGTATGAATGTCACTCCACTGGTATGTAGTTATTCCTGTGTTGCTTGTCCCAACACCACAGTGAAATATCAGTGTTGTAGTAGGAACATGCACAAGACAATGCGCAAGAATTTGACAAGCACAAACACTTGAACCATGGGCTGCATACAGAGCCTAGATGAGCCAGACTGTACATGAAACACAAAACCTAGGACATAAAACCTCAGCATGATCCATCATGTCGTGCTTGAACCAGTGTTGTAGTAGCGAAGGATTGTGGTGCATCTGGGGGATAGGTTAAAGAGATTTTCTGGTACTTCTGAATACTTTTTAGCCAGTAGTTCTGAAAGTAGCGCTCACAAGCCAAAAGTGGTCCCTGAAAAATAGCGTACTACGTCACATATGTGCAGATATGCGCACCATGTCATTGCTCTCTCTCCCGCTCTGCTGTGTGTGCATCTTGCTAGTTGTCACTCAAATGGCGAAGGGCTAAGGCTCATTGGCTAGAACTCAAATCGCTAGGGGCTGGCACACGTGGGACCACATTTCAGGAAAATGGCGCAGCACTGCTTTCAGAAAAACAGTTGCTTTCAAACTAGGGATTTTGTGGCTAAATGAGGTAAAATAGTTATTCTGGTCATAGATTATGCATGTACGAACCCATTGACACATCCAGCACAAATCGATTGTGTCACTTTTTGAACACAACAATATGTCAGTGGTACATCACTCTGTCACAAGTTGTCACAACAAGTTGAAATAACAGGTAAAGTGGCATAAAGTGTTTGTTTTCAGTGAATTTATCTAAATCACAAAGCTCATCTGCATTTCCTGTGGTGTGGAAAATTCTAGGCAACAAAAGAGTGATCAAATTAAGATCCTACCTCTGTACATAACAAGTTGTCTAAGGTAGAAATGTTAGATTAAATGGAAATGGAGCTCAGTTACAATGGAAAACAGCACACATGAGAGGGTCTGCCTACCTATGGGTGTTTTGCATGTTCTCTCTGAAACAGTTCTTCTTTGTTTCAAATTACTATACAATACATCTCTTCTCCATGTTAAAGCATGATTCTGTTTGTGTCTATACTACAGGATGGGTGCTCAGTGGCAGCGGATCAGGAGTATCCTGAACCCGCGGATGCTGAAGCCCAAGCATGTCTCAGCCTACACCAACGCCATCAATGACGTGGTTACAGACTTCATAGACAAGGTGGCATGGCTCAGGGAGACCAAGGGAGAAGGGGTCATGGTGAACGACCTGGCTGGAGAACTCTACAAGTTCGCCTTTGAAGGTTAACAGAGGAAATGACTGTCTGTAATAATTTTCTAGTCCCCATCAGATTAAAATCTGGACCTCTAAAACAGTTCCACTGCTTTTTAAAATTCTTCTGTTCTAATCAGGGACCTGGGACACCAAGTGGGTGCAATTAATTACATGGTTGAACAGAGCCAGAAATAGTCTAGACCTCGTAGGGTAAGATTTGAATACCCCTGGTCTAGTCATTAGAAAGGAAAATCTTAGAACAATCGAGGAACTGATATCTGCTTCATGAAGTATAAAAAGCTGTCCTCATCATGATCTTATAATTATGTCATTTTGACGCTACGTTCTGGCACAGGTGCAAGTGTTTCTGTGTCTTTGGTATTTGTTTTCTGTGAATTGGGAGAAACGTGTGAATGTGAAAGGACAAGGTCATTGTGAGGGTTGTGGACGGCTATATCTGTTAGAAAGTGATGACCTTGAAGTAATTGCATAGTGATCTTTAGCCTTGGAAGTTGAGTAGATACTGAGTAGCTGATCGTTTGACTACCTTGTTAGGTAGGCAGTTCTTATTATAATTTTGAAGGACATCGTATTCATTTGGTCAAGGGCAGTAGAGATGAAAAATGTCTATCTGGATGTTCTAGATCACGAGTCAAACTCATTCCACGGAGGGCAGAGTGTCTGTGGGCTTTTTCTCCTACCTTGTACTTGATTGATGAATTAAGGTAATTAATTAGTGAAGAACTTCCCTCACCTGGTTGTCTAGGAATTGATTGAAAGGAAAACCCCAAAATCCTAGACACACGGCCCTCCATGGAATGAGTTTGACACCCCTGTACTCGATACGAACTATGGTCTTTGCTCGCATATCGCGATTGTATGATGTGACATAATCACCGTCATACACTCTGTAAACTGCCATCCTGATGCTGTAATGTACCCTTTAACCTCACATAATGTCATCATACTCATGACATGGTCCTAAAGAAACAAACAAGTAATTCATAGGTTATAACTGTGTAATTACCATTTTACCATGCACTTTCTAAGTTAATAGCTGCTTATTTCTCTACTGGCATTGAATTTGATGCATTTGGATATCAATAAAGTATAGATCTATCTAATCTATATACATTTAAATAAACTGCTACCGTTGTTTGTCTCTGTCCTCAGGGATCTGTTCTGTGCTGTTTGAGACCCGTTTGGGCTGTCTGAATGAGGAGGTTCCTGAAGAGACCCAGAAGTTCATTGTTTCAGTAGGAGAGATGTTTCGCCTCTCCCCCATCATCGTTCTCTTCCCCAAGTCCACCTGGCCATACCTCCCCTTCTGGAAACATTTTGTGGCTGTCTGGGATCACCTGTTCAAAGTTGGTGAGTGATCCAGAAGCCTTGATTTCCAGAATGAATCATGCTATGTTTCACAATTGCGCAGATATTAGTTTTGCATCACATGCTCCATCGCGTATAGAAAATAGTTAAAAAAGTTACACAGTAAAACTTCACAACATAACACATCATCACATAGCCATGAACTTAAGTAACCTCTACTACATGCAAGCAAGTGAGGGGTGGGATGTAGGGTATATTTGGAGAGCACTCACTTGTTTCGCATGTGAAACATGCAAATGGTACAATGTGTTAATGTTGTTGATGTTATATTACATCATCAGCACACTTTCCGATGTTGGCACTAAGACCGCTCTCAACCAGCTGTAAATGGCCATAATCAAAGAAGAAAATGCACATTCAGAGGCAGTGTTTCTCGTGGCCAGTGAATTTAATGCAGGGAAACTAAAATCTGCTTTACGTCATTTTTTACCAGCATGTCACCTGTGCAACTATAGGTGACAATACTCTAGACGACCTTTACTCCACACATAGAAATGCACACAAGACCTTCCCTCACTCTCCCTTTGGCAAATCAGACCATAACTCTATCCTCCTGCTTCTTACTTACAAGCAAAAACTCAAACAGGAAGTACTAGTGACATGCTCAATACGGAAGAAGAGGTTCAATGAAGCGGATGCTAAGCTACAGGACTGTTTCGCTAGCACAAACTGGAATATTTTATGGGATTTATCCAACAACATTGACGTGTTTACCACATCAGTCACCGGCTTCATTAATAAGTTCATCGACAAAATCATCCCCACAGTGACCGTGCGTACATACTTCAAACAGAAGCCATGGATTACAGGCAACATCCGCACTAAGCTAAAGACTAGAGCTGCCGCTTTCAAGGAGCGGGACACTAATCTGGATGCTTATAAGAAATCCCGCGAACACCTCCGACAAGCCATCAAACAGGAAAAACATCAATACAGGACTAAGATCGAATCCTACTATGCCTGTAGCGGGGCTTGCAAACTATCACGGATTACAAAGGGAAACCCAGCCACAAGCTGCCCAGCGACGCGAGCCTACCAGATATGCTACATGCCTTCTATGTTCACTTCATGGCAAGCAACACTGAACCATGCATAAGAGCATGGTTCAGATGACTGTGTGATCTCGCTCTCTGGAGCCGATGTGAGTAAGACCTTTAAATAGGCCCCTCAGGGGTGTGTGCTTAGTCCCCCCCTGTACTCCCTTTTCACCTGGCAATGTGGTGCCAGGACAACAACCTCTTCCTCAATGTCAGCAAGACAAAGGAGCTTATCGTGGACTACAGGCAATGGAGGGGCGAGCACGCCCCCATCCACATCGACAGGGCTGTAGTGATCCTCAGAAAGTCCTACAGCTGCACCATTGAGAGCATCTTGACTGGCTGCATCACCGTTTAGTACGGCAACCGCAAGGCACCCGACCGTAAGGTGCTACAGAGGGTAGTGACATCACTGGGGCCAAGCTCCCAGCCATCCAGGACCTTTATACCAGGCGGTGTCAGAGAGAGGCCCAGAAAATGGTCAATGACTCCAGCCAACCAAGCCATATTCTGTTCTCCTATCTACTGCACAGCAAGCGATACCAGTGTACTGACTTTGGAACCAACAGGACCCTGAACAGCATTATACCCCAAAGCCATAAGACTGCTAAACAAGACTGCTAAATAGCTAATTTAATGGCTTCCCGCTGCTGCTACTGTCTATTGGCTATCCTGTTGCCTAGTAAGTTTAACCTACCTAAATGTACATAGCTACCCCTGCACATCGACTCGGTACTGGTACTCCCTGTAAATAGCCATGTTAATTTTTACTCGTTATTGTTATTCACTGTGTATTTATTCCTTGTGTCACTATTTTCATTTTTCTCATCTTTAACTCTGCGCTGTTGAAAAAGGACCAGTAAATAAGCATTTCACCGTTAATCTACACCGTGTTTACGAAGCATGTGACATAACATTTGATTTGATTTCTCATGTAAAAGGAGTGAGTGCCCTCACATACCCTACAATGCCGTCTCCTTTACTTTCAGCAGAGGTTTCAAAAGTTCAATGGCTGTGTTTCAGCTCTAAGCAAATCAAACAGGTGCACTGCTCCTGGCAAGAGACTTGCCCCAATAAGCAAAGTTCACTCTGACAATCCTTGGCTTGTTGGGTTGAGCTCAGGGTGCATGATAGGCTAAGTCATATTACAGTGTAGTATATCGCCATCTAGTGGCAGATATCCTACATGAGCAAAAATAACATCCCATCATGACTCAGGTCCATAGCGAGGGTGAAGTCTTTCCTCGGTTATTCGCTTCCTCTCCTTGCCTCCTCCTCAGAACATCAGAGGGAAGTGAGTGGGGAGAAGAACATCCAATGCCCTCCTCACTCTTGTTTGATGGTTTGAGAAGAAGGCGAGGATTGAGGAGGCAAGTGTAAAGGATGTCACGCTGCTTGCTTAGCCAGTCCTACTTTCTCCTGATTCAGCTCATACTGAGGCTTGAACACAGGACCTCTCACTTGCAAACACCTGTAACTGCCCTCCTGAAGCGTCTTACCCAGTTGTGCCACCGAAAAGCAAGCTATTCTGCAGAGCAAGTGGGACACTTCAGGCTGAATTTGAGTTTCACAGATCCCTATCTGCTACACAAGGAATTGAGAAAAGACTTGAGATTCACCCTAAGCATCTATATTGTCTTTGTGCTGGTTGCTATATCCTCTGACCTCTGCTCTCTCCCCATGCAGCAGAGGAGCAGGTGCGTCAGAAGATGGAGGAGATCCAGGAGAGGGTGCGCCTGGGCCAGCCGGTGCAGGGAGAGTACCTCACACACCTCCTTGTCAGCGAACAGATGTCTGTCACTGAGATACTGGGCTCCATCACTGAGCTACTGCTGGCTGGGGTCGACACGGTGTGTGTGTGTGTGTGTGTGTGTGTGTGTGTGTGTGTGTGTGAAAATACCAGTGAGGAGCTGTTTCACAGTAGGGTGGAAACAGGTGGGGAAAGGGGTGATGAGCTGGTGGGAGGCATTTTTTTTTCTTAATTTCAGCCACTTTAGATTGTGATTTGCTGAATGAATGTTTGCAACATAACCACATTAGCTAACTTCGTCATGTACAGTTACAACTGCAGCATAACAGTATCCGTACAATATTATTAGCTCACAACCTATTCTTATTGTAATTGTTTTTGTATCCTCCAGACGTCCAACACCATCTCGTGGTCTCTGTACCACATGGCCCTGGAGCCAGAGATCCAGGAGAAGCTGTACCAGGAAGTGATCAGTGTCTGCCCGGGGGACAAGGTGCCTACTAGTGATGACATTGCCAGAATGCCATGGCTTAAGACTGTTGTCAGGGAGACACTACGGTATGTTATTAGTCATCTGTCATCCCCACTCAGGTCATTTTCAGTAAATTCACTAATTAATAAAATGAATAATGGGTTATTAAAGTTATTATATTCATAATGAGGTCTTCATAATGAATTATAATGAGTTGTTAAATTCATTATACGCCAATGTGCTTATGTGTAGTTTTTTTATTAATTTCTTGTTAATTAGTCAAATTAGTCAATCCCTTTCTCTCTCGAAGATGTACCACATAGAGCTATATTTTAGCATTTTATTCTGCAGTCGAAACTAACTCCACTACACTCTCTACTCCTAGTGACTTTCTTGTATTCTCCCTCCTCAGGATGTACCCAGTAGTACCAGGAAATGCCCGCATCAATGTGGAAAATGAGATAGTTGTGGGGGACCACCTCTTCCCCAAAAATGTGAGTTTTACTTTTGTCATCTTGTACTGTTGGAAATGGTTGCTATTGGTGAATTGAATTACTTTTCTTTTCATCCTGTATGTAGAGGAGATCCGATCACACTTGTGTATTCAGTTTTATCCAGAGATATACATGCACTTTCACCATTCAATATTTTATTTAGTTCAAATCCAGGGTAGAGTTTTGGTTTGTCAATATCGCTCATACCAAACAATTATACAGTATACCACTAATCAGAGTTAGAGAGCGGCTATGTTTGACTGTTCTCCTCTCTTCTGTTCTCTCCCTCCATCCCTTCTCTCTCCTCCTTTCTTTCCATCTCTCTGTTCCAGACCCTGTTCCACCTGTGTCACTATGCCGTGTCCTATGACCAGACAGTGTTCCCGGAGCCCCATGCCTTCCTGCCAGAGCGCTGGCTCCGTGGGGGCCGGGGGGAAGACAAGAAGAACCAGCACCCCTTCGGCTCAGTGCCCTTCGGTTTTGGGGTCCGGGCCTGCCTGGGCCGTAGGGTGGCCGAGCTGGAGATGTACCTCATCCTCTCAAGGGTAAGACTTCCAGGCCTGTTCTGTAGTTGTATAGTACTGTTATAGCATCAGCTACCCCTGCAGTAGCTACCCTTCATCAAACAGCATTCTTCTGTTGTTATGTAGGACTGTAATAGTAGCTAGGGATGCTGACCACTTGTTACAAAGCTAGATTTTCTGCATCTGGTAATGGTCAGGGCTCAATACAGCATCCTCTGTCTGTAATACATTTCCTACACCAATTTTCATATTTCATTTGACAGTGACTCTAGAGGGTTGAGAGGTTAAAGCTACAGTAAGTTTAACCAACTGTTTAGCCCCAAAACCAGGACATTGATTAAGTTAGTTAGTGTTGCTGTAGTCTGTAGTAACAGTCTTGTAGAATCTGGTTCAACTTGTTGTGGTGTTCCTCTGTTAGCTTTGGTATTGGAAGGAAAACATGGCAGACCAGACCTTCACCTTTGGTCTGATTCATCCCATCTGGATACATGGTGATACCATGAATCTGTCTGTCGGCAAAGAATATGTAATCATTAACTTAACTTGGATTGTTGGAAGGAAGGAGTTCAAACCTCCAGCCTTTAAGATCCTGTATAGTGTTCTCATATGTTTTATTGATTCAGAGACACAGTTCAATAATAGGATAAAACAATGACTTTCTCATGATCTATTTACTGTAAATGTTTCAACTGTCATGACACATTGTGATAAAACATTGTCATTAATTTCCCAATTAGGAGAGTTCATATTTCTAGGTTATTGTGCAATTCATGAGTTTTTGTTTTTGTTCCTTTTATCTATTATGTACAGTATATATCTTTCCATTGAACACGTGGATAGCTGATATTCTCTCAGACTAGGACAATAACATACTAATGTCAACATGTTTTCCTCTCTCTGTCCTCCCAGTTGATAAAACATTATGAAATACGTGCAGATCCTGCCGGAGCCACAGTTAAGCCAATCACAAGAACCCTTCTTGTCCCTGCTACCCCAATCAACCTGCAGTTTATTAATAGGACAGTCCAGTAGCAAGAGGAACCAATGGCAGCAGAAGGAATTTCCCTATAAACCACATTAGTGTGAAAGATTGTATATTATATTGACAAGATAGACAAGTGACCGCTGTGCCAATGGAAATATATGTCCTCAAAGATGAAGGAGGAAACCAGATCAGGTGAGGGCATTCTAGCCAATGAAAGGGCAGATATGTGTGTGAACAACAGGCCAAAGAGATAGATAGAAGACTCATCTTTGTATCTGTGCTATTATATATTTATTTTTGTTATTTAATTTTTTTTGTATTTTTTTTTACCCCTTTTTCTCCCCACTTTCGTGGTATCTAATTGGTATTTACAGTCTTGTCTCATCGCTGCAATACCCGTACGGACTCGGGAGAGGCGAAGGTCGAGAGCCGTGCGTCCTCCGAAACATAACCCAACCAAGTTGCACTGCTTGTTGACACAATGCCCACTTAATCCGTAAGCCAGCCGCACCAATGTGTCGGAGGAAACACCGTACACCTGGCTACCTTGTCAGCGTGCACTGCGCCCAGGCCGCCACAGGACTCGCAAGGGCGCGATGGGACAAGGACATCCCTGCCGGCCAAACCTTCCCCTAACCTGGACGACACTGGGCCAATTGTGCGCCACTCCATGAGTCTCCCGGACGCGGCCGGCTGCGACAGAGCATGGACTCCCAACTCATAGGAATTCACACCCAATTGACTACTTTAAAATGGTGGAAGCCCTCAAAGGCAATGTCATGCTAAAGCGTATAATATATGCCAAAGCGAATATCCATGATGAGTCCTCTATCTATCTCTATGACACAGGCACAACTCAAAGTAGCCCGAAATGCCAAATGCACTTATATCAGTGCATTTGTAACAACCTAAGCATCAAGAAACGTATATTTAATCAAATAAGCATCAATTAGCAATAAAACATTTTGATGACCAAATTAGACACTGATTGGCCTCCATACAAACATTCCTTACTTTGTGTGCTTATTTTCATGGACAGATTTTGTGTAACATCATGACCACAAGACAGCGAGACCACAGTAAGACCCTGTTGTTGACAGTGTTGTCATTATTTTAACATTTATTTCTGTAGATAGGTTTAATTTAACAACTGTCTTGCTCTAGGTGAGGCTATGTGTTATTTGTTGCTAATAAACACTGTTTAATTTGTATGTTCTTTTTAAAAGTTATATGATTTTAAAATGTATTTTATGTGATATGAAAATGCACTTAATATTATAGATGTATAATTACCTACAAAGTTATGCTGTTGATTCAGTATTGAAGACGTTCTAAATGAATGTAACACAATAAAATGCCTTTTAGACAGTTTTGTGATGTATTGGTGTACTTTTCACAGAGATTCCTTTTGAGGACATTCTCTAGTATTACAATGATTGATAAGACAGTTTGGACTTTGTCGGATGAAAGCTGGCAAAGTCCCAAATGGTACCCTATCCCCTAGTGCACTGACATTGACCAGGGCCCATAGTGGATAGGGTGCCATTTGGGACGCAGGCCTTTAGCCTCAACACTACTAGAGATGCTACTGTGGAATAACAGCTTGTACTGCTGAAAATCTTTAATTATGAGGTTCCACAATTCCACAGTTCCACTATTTGTTTTACTACTTTACTCACCAATCTGTAACAGTATGATATTACACTGTTGTTACACTGGCATAAAGCTACTGTAATATAACGTGCCACAGAATAGAGAGAGTACAGCCATGACCGGAAGTGACTTTTCATAGCAGGTTAGGAGAGCATTTTAGCTACAGTGAGGGAAAAAAGTATTTGATCACCTGCTGATTTTGTACGTTTGCCCACTGACAAAGAAATTATCAGTCTATAATTTTAATGGTAGGTTTTTTTGAACAGTGAGAGACAGAATAACAACAAAAAAATCCAGAAAAACGCATGTCAAAAATGTTATAAATTGATTTGCATTTTAATGAGGGAAATAAGTATTTGACCCCTCTCAATCAGAAAGATTTCTGGCTCCCAGGTGTCTTTTATACAGGTAACAAACTGAGATTAGGAACGCACTCTTAAAGGGAGTGCTCCTAATCTCAGTTTGTTACCTGTATAAAAGACACCTGTCCACAGAAGCAATCAATCAATCAGATTCCAAACTCTCCACCATGGCCAAGACCAAAGAGCTCTCCAAGGATGTCAGGGACAAGATTGTAGACCTACACAAGGCTGGAATAGGCTACAAGACCATCGCCAAGCAGCTTGGTGAGAAGGGGACAACAGTTGGTGCGATTATTCACAAATGGAAGAAACACAAAAGAACTGTCAATCTCCCTCCACCTTGGGCTCCATACAAGATCTCACCTCGTGGAGTTGCAATGATCATGAGAATGGTGAGGAATCAGCCCAGAACTACACGGGAGGATCTTGTCAATGATCTCAAGGCAGCTGGGACCATAGTCACCAAGAAAACAATTGGTAACACACTACGCCGTGAAGGACTGAAATCCTGCAGCGCCCGCAAGGTCCCCTTGCTCAAGAAAGCACATATACAGGCCCGTCTGAAGTTTGCCAATGAACATCTGAATAATTCAGAGGACAACTGGGTGAAAGTGTTGTGGTCAGATGAGACCAAAATGGAGCTTTTTGGCATCAACTCAACTCACCGTGTTTGGAGGAGGTGGAATGCTGCCTATGACCCCAAGAACACCATCCCCACTGTCAAACATGGGGGTGGAGTTATGCTTTGGGGGTGTTTTTCTGCTAAGGGGACAGGACAACTTCACTGCATCAAAGGGATGATGGACGGGGCCATGTACCGTCAAATCTTGGGTGAGAACCTCCTTCCCTCAGCCAGGGCATTGACAATGGGTCGTGGGTGGGTATTCCAGCTTGACAATGACCCAAAACACACGGCCAAGGCAACAAAGGAGTGGCTCAAGAAGAAGCACATTAAGGTCTTCGAGTGGCCTAGCCAGTCTCTAGACCTTAATCCCATAGAAGATCTGTGGAGGAAGCTGAAGGTTCGAGTTGCCAAACGTCAGCCTCGAAACCTTAATGACTTGGAGAAGATCTGCAAAGAGGAGTTGGACAAAATCCCTCCTGAGATGTGTGCAAACCTGGTGGCCAACTACAAGAAATGTCTGGTCTCTGTGATTGCCAACAAGGGTTTTGCCACCAAGTACTAAGTCATGTTTTGCAGAGGGGTCAAATACTTATTTCCCTCATTAAAATGCAAATCCTTTTATAACATTTTTGACGTGTTTTTCTGGATTTTTTAATGTTATTCTGTCTCTCAATGTTCAAATAAACCTACCGTTAAAATTATAGACTGATCATTTCTTTGTCAGTGGGCAAACGTACAAAATCAGCAGGGGATCAAATACTTTTTTCCCTCTACTGTAACCCTAACCCTTTTCCTAACCTTAACCTAAGTCTCCTAACCTGCCACGTTAATTATCTTAACCTGCTACAAAAAAGTAACTTCCGGTCTAAGCTGTACTCCCTTTAGTCAGAACCACAGAAAAAGTGAGATTTTCTCCACCAAGCATGGTGACTTCAAGCCGTGGATAGTAAGACTAGATAAGTCTTATGCATACTGAAGAGTCTTTTATCACAAAATATATTCAGTAAAAGTCCTGTCATTCATGTTTCCCTAGTATTCAATTCAAGAAACATTTATTTCCTGAGAGTGAACTTCATGAGCGGTGACGGGGTGATACATACAAGACACTTAACAACATAGCAAAATAGAACACAGAAACATTAACAGTATAACAGTTTAGATTAGAAGCAATCTATGCAATCACAGGCTATATATACACATATTAAAAAAATATGTATTAAAACGAGAAGCTGCTCTCAGAATTGTATGACAGATCTACAGTATATCTGCGTCCGGAGGGTAGGGGACTGTACTGGTCATGGAGTATGTGCATAATGTTCAAGGCTATTTGTTCCCCCTTCTTCCTTGTTTTTTTATAGATGTCACTAAGGGGTTTCTGGCTTTCTCCAATGACCTTCCCACTGTTTTTTATTACAATGGGCTCTGTGACGACCCTCCCACTCTGTCTGCCGAATTCTTTCTCTTTGCTCTTATTTTCCTTAATAGGATGTCGGTGGGCAGAGCCGAGAGGGTCATCAGTGAAATGGGACACACCCGGGCTCGGGTGTGTCCCAGGATAAATGCACCTCTTCCCCATTTGTTGAGGAGACTCTCTTCATGCAGACACAGATTTTGGTTGTGCCATTTTTGTGGCTGTTTACTTTGGCACCTTTCAACACCCCCTCATTATCACATTTATGCACGCAACCACTCACTTACACTAGTGATTACTGACTACACACACCATTGTTAATTTTATTTAGTATACTTTAGTTAAATAAATATATTTTGTTATTCTCTATCTCCATGTTGTCTCCTTGTTTGTTACGTGCTTTGAGCCGGTTCGTGACAAGTGGGGGCTCGTCCAGGATCATAAGGTTGGTTCCTAGACATTTTGGCGTATAGCACTTTGTTACATTATGAAGGACTAATATCATTGTCATTTGGCTTACTAGTATGTGTGTTGTGTTTGGGAGAAAACGTGGCGTTAATGTTCAACTCTGTAGGTGCTTTGTTTGTATCTTTTGTTACAGATTTGAGTTGTAATGTTTGGTGCCCAGTACTGATTTAGTTTGTTTGTTTGGTAAACTTGCCACTGCGGTGGATAGTTTGTTGTGTGCTGTGTTGGAGAGAGTACATTGGTTAGTTTCCAGGCCCCTCCCCAGGCTGGAGACTCTTGCTCTACTGCTGTTGGGACATCGGTCCGAGGAGGTGAGTACAATCGGCGGTGTACCTCAGTGGGAGATTTGGGTAGGGTAGTGAAACTTGCTACCTGGAGCTATAGCCTTTTCCCCCTGTTAGGCTTAGCGACGTGTTTCATTTTGGTAAACGTTGGGCATGGTAATTTTGTTTTATTTTTGTGGTGTCTGTGGACTGAGCAGTTGTCTCAGGGGCACATTTGTGGCTTGGGGGAATCTGACAGTGTTTAATTACCCATCGCAAATCCGCATGAAGACTAGGGTTGAGTTACTGTAGGTTTTGGGGAAGCTCCAAATATCTCATCTTTCCTCTGTGGTGCCCAGTGTGATTGTCATTTCTCTGGTTGTGGTCTGGTGTGCTCAGCAGAGGGGAAGAGTGAGATATATCAAATTTTACTTGTGACAATGGCGTCTTATGTAGACGAGTTCATTCGCTTTCCATCAGAGGAACTGTTAGAATTATGTACTAAAGAACAGCTGTTGAAGGTTGCTGAACACTACCAGGTTTAAATTAGTGATAAACGTCTAACATTCTATTAGGTTAATATTGAAGGTCAATCTGATGGAGAGTGGTATTCTTGAAGTTACCACTGGGGCAGCCTCTGCTGAGGACTCGCTGTCTCCCCGTAACGTTACAATGACCGCTCCATCGGTTAGTCCTAGTAGTCTTATTTTTGAATAGCAGGAAGAACTGCTTCTGTTAGAGCGTGATCGCGAGAAGCTAGAGCATGACCGTGTAAAGTATGAAAAGGAATTGGCGTTTAAACAGGATTTGGAGCGTACTAAAATCAAGCTGCAACAAGAGCGGTTAGAGTTGTGAGCCGTGGCGAACTAGTCACTGCCCCGACTAACGAGAATACCACAAAGAAGTCTGTCACTGCTTTCCCTGTTATCCCCTTATCTGTATCCTGCTCCGATCTAATCAATGCGCAACGGACTAACCCCACATTAGAAGAGTTGTGTAACCAAATTGTGCCTGTGGAACAGTTGGGAGATGTCGCACATGGTTATTTTCTCCAAGAGGATGTCCTGATGAGAAAGTGGGTGTCTCATGGTAGTTGTTTTCTGGGGGAGGCGATTAGTCAGGTTGTTGTACCAGTTAAGCTTTGTGAGTTGGTGTTGACAACTTCCCACAACAATGTTGCTGGACATATGGGTGTGAGGAAAACCTACAATCGCATATTAAGACATTTCTTTTGGCCTAGGTTAATAAGGGATGTTTCTGAGTTCATCAAAACTTGTCACACCTGTCAATTAACTGGTAAACCTAAGCAAGCTATTAAGGAGGTACCAGTGTTTCCTATTCTTGTACTCGGCAAACCTTTTGAGTATCTGATTATTGACTGTGTTGGTCCTCTGCCTCGTTCTAAAAAGGGTAGTAATTATCTGTTTACTGTGATGTGTCAGACCACTAGGTTTCCTGCCGCCTATCTTCTCTTGTCTATCATGACTAAGTCTGTTAAAAGCTTTGACTCAGTTTCTCACTGTTTGGAATCCCTAAGGTCACTCAGAGTGATCACGAATGCAATTTCACCTCTAATCTGTTTGGTCAGGTTCTCCAACAGCTCCATATTAAACCCAATTTGTCTAGCGCCTATCACGCAAAAAGTCAAGGAGCACTGGAACGTTTCCATCAAACACTAAGTCTTATGGAGAGCTTATTGTACTGAGATGGATTTGGAGTAGGGGTTGCCTTGGTTACTGTTTGCCGCTAGGGAGGTTTCACAGGAGAGCATGGGTTTCAGTCCAAATGACCTTGTGTTTGGATATGGGGTGTGTGGACTTCCATCTGTTCTCCAGGATGACTGGAAGTCTCCCGAGCCCCCTCAGTCCCTGTTATCGTATGTGTGTGATTTCCGGCGACGCCTGAACGCTGCTGGTGAAATGGCTAAAGAGAAGCTATCATCTTCACAGGAGAGGATGAAGGGCATATTTGATCGGCGAACTGAGCCTCGTCACTGTTGTCCAGGTGACCAGGTTCTTGCTCTGCTGCTAATTGTCGGTTCTCCTTTTCAAGCCAAGTTTCAAGGTCCATATACAGTGGTGCGCCAGTACACTGAGCAAAACTATCTAGTTGCCACTCCAGAACGGAGAAAAGCACACCAACTGTGCCATGTAAATTTGTTAAAACCCTATTATGCACGTTCCTTTGAGAGTGAACAGTGGACGGTAAACCTGTTCTTTTGGCTGACACCGTTATTTCCCTGGGTTCTTGTCATGCTAGGTTCGTGCATGAGGAAGAAGATGTTCCTGGTCCCGACGATTGCATTTTAATTTTTTTATTTCACCTTTATTTAACCAGGTAGGCTAGTTGAGAACAAGTTCTCATTTGCAACTGCGACCTGGCCAAGATAAAGCATAGCAATTCCACACATACAACAACAGTTACACATGGAATAAACAAAACATACAGTAGAACAAAAGAAAACAAAAAGTCTATATACAGTGAGTGTAAATGAGGTAAGTTAAGGCAATAAATAGGCCATGGTGGCGAAATAATTACAATATAGCAATTAAACACTGGAATGGTAGATGTGCAGAAGATGAATGTGCAAGTAGATACTGCAGGGTAGATTGAAAAATTCAGAGACACTGGATATTTTAGACAGCCTTCTTGCTCATCTACCTGTTGATGGGCGGAAAGAGGTGGTTGGTCTGATTCTGAGATTTACAGGTTTGTTTTCTGATACACCTACACGTACAAACTTAATAGAACATGATATTGACATTGGAGATGCTGACCCCATTTGTCAGCGGTTCTATAGAGTTTCTCCAGAGAAACTGTTGTCTGGATGCTGAGGTCAGGTACATGCTGAAGAGTAAGATAGCAGAGCCTTCTTTCTCCAGTTGGGCTTCTCCCTGTATCTTGGTCAGTAAACCGGATGGGACAAACAGATGTACGGACTACCGTAAGGTAAACGGTGTCACTAAGCCAGATTCATTTCTTCTTCCTCGGATGGAGGACTGCGTAGATCAAGTGGACGCAGCTAAGTTTGTGAGCAAATTTGACCTGTTTAAGGGCTATTGGCAGGTGCCACTGACGAGTAGGGCACTTGAAATCTTTGCCTTTATTACACCCTCTGATCTGTACTTGTATTCGGTGATGAGTTTCGGCCTGCGTAATTCACCTGCCATTTTTCAGAGACTCATGAAATGGGTTGTCTCCGGTCTGGCTGGGTGCCCTGTTTATCTGGACGATAAAGTGATATATGCAGATACTTGGGAGGAACATCTGTCCCGTATTCAAGCCTTGTTCCGCCTTGCTGCGGGTCGCCTCACGCTCAATCTGGCTAAATGTGAGTTTGCTTAGGCGATTGTTACATACCTTGGAAAGGTGGTTGGGCAGGGTGAAGTGCGTCCTGTTTGGGCTAAAGTGTTAGCTATTGATGCTTTTCCACCACCAACTACTAAAAAGGAACTGATGCGTTTCTTGGGAATGATTGGTTATTACTGTAGTTTTTGTAGGAACTTCTCTACTGTGGTCGCTCCCTTGACAGATTTGCTGAAAGCTAAGGCTGTTTATGTATGGTCTTCTCATTGTCAACAGGCTTTTGAAGATGCAAAGAGGTTGCTTACCTCAACTCCGGTGCTGGCTGCTCCTTGCATGGATTTGTCATTTAGGTGCAGTTTTGCTGCAAGCAGATATTTCTGGGGTTGAGAGGCCTGTTAGCTTCTTTACCAAAAAGTTTAACCATTATCAATTGAGCTACTCGGTCATTGAAAAAGAAGCGCTAGCACTCATATGGACGCTACAACACTTCGAAGTGTATGTCGGGTCAGGAGTAGTACCTATTGTGGTCTACACCGACCATAACCCTCTCACCTTTTTGAGGTCCACGATGTGTCCTAATCAGAGGATAATGAGATTGGGTTTATTTTTACAAGCATTCCATCTTGATGTGTGGCACATCCGGGGGACTGATAATGTCATTGCTAACGCACTCTCTCGTGCGCCCTGTTCCTGAATGTCCACGTGACTGACCACTTATTTTGGGTCTGGTATTGTCCTGTTCTGCCGCTCCTGTCTGTTCCCTTCTGGTCTCGTTTTCTTTCCTCTTAAAGTTTGCTTCCTGTCCGCAAAGGTTGCTGAGGTCTGGGGAGGACGAGGATGGCTGGGGCAAGTGGATGTAAAGGCTGGATCAATTTGTTCTGTGACTGGTATGGTGTTCCGGGGTCTTTGTTGGTCCCCGGTTTTATGTGGGGGGGTGTGACAACCCTCCCACTCTGTCTGCCGAATTCTTTCTCTTTGCTCTTGTTTTCCTTAATAGGATGTCGGTGGGCAGAGCCGGAGGGTCGTCAGTGAAATGGGACACACCTGGGCGTGGGTGTGTCCCAGGATAAATGCACCTCTTCCCCATTCATTGAGGAGACTCTCTCCATGCAGACACAGATTTTGGCATTTTTGTGGCTGTTTTTGTTGTTTGCGTTTGCACCTTTCAACACCCCTCATTATCACATTTATGCACGCAACCACTCATTTACACTACTGATTACTGACTACACACACCATTGGTAAATATATTTAGTTTACTTTAGTTAAATAAATATATTTTGTTATTCCTTATCTCCATGTTGTCTCATTTGTTACGCGCTTTGAGCCGGTTTGTGCCAGCTCTAACTAGTGTTCTTTGTCATAGCTTGATAATTGTGTAGTTTAGTAATTACCGAGGTTAGCTAGCCAGCTATTGTCCCCCGCGACGCCATTTTTCCAAACCCAGCCAACTAGTAACACTGTAGAAACTAACTACATTACAAAGGAACGTCTTGATTAGTGTTATGTTAGCTAGCTACAAAGTTGCTTTTGTATCATGACAAGGTGTAGTACTGAAACAATCCAGGTCACCTAGCCAGCTACACCTAGCCAGCTACACGGTCAAGCAAAGTCAACAACGCAGCCACTGCTAGCTAGCCTACTCCACCAGCCAGCAGTACTGTATCATTTTCGTCATTTTAGTCAATAAGATTTTTTGCAACGTAAGCTTAACTTTCTGAACATTCGAGACGTGTAGTCCACTTGTCATTCCAATCTCCTTTGCATTAGCGTAGCCTCTTCTGTAGCTTGTCAACTATGTGTCTGTCTATCCCTGTTCTCTCCCCTCTGCACAGGCCATACAAACGCTTCACACCGCGTGGCCGCTGCCACTCTAACCTGGTGGTCCCAGCGCGCACGACCCACGTGGAGTTCCAGGTCTCCGGCAGCCTCTGGAACTGCCGGTCTGCGGCCAACAAGGCTGAGTTCATCTCAGCCTATGCTGCCCTCCAGTCCCTAGACTTCCTGGCGCTGACGGAAACATGGATCACCACAGATAACACTGCTACTCCTACTGCTCTCTCCTCGTCTGCCCACGTGTTCTCGCATACCCCCAGAGCATCGAGCCAGCGGGGTGGTGGCACTGGAATCCTCATCTCTCCCAAGTGGACATTCTCTCTTTCTCCCCTGACCCATCTGTCTATCTCCTCATTTGAATTCCATGCTGTCACAGTTACCAGCCCTTTCAAGCTTAACATCCTCATCATTTATCGCCCTCCAGGTTCCCTTGGAGAGTTCATCAATGAGCTTGACGCCTTGATAAGTTCCTTCCCTGAGGATGGCTCACCTCTCACAGTTCTGGGTGACTTTAACCTCCCCACGTCTACCTTCGACTCATTCCTCTCTGCCTCCTTCTTTCCACTCCTCTCCTCTTTTGACCTCACCCTCTCACCTTCCCCCCCTACTCACAAGGCAGGCAATACGCTTGACCTCATCTTTACTAGATGCTGTTCTTCCACTAATCTCATTGCAACTCCTCTCCAAGTCTCCGACCACTACCTTGTATCCTTTTCCCTCTCGCTCTCATCAAAAACTTCTCACTCTGCCCCTACTCGGATGGTATTGCGCCGTCCCAACCTTCGCTCTCTCTCTCCTGCTACTCTCTCCTCTTCCATCCTATCATCTCTTCCCTCTGCTCAAACCTTCTCCAACCTATCTCCTGATTTTGCCTCCTCAACCCTCCTCTCCTCCCTCTCTGCATCCTTTGATTTTCTCTGTCCCCTATCCTCCAGGCCGGCTCGGTCCTCCCCTCCTGCTCCGTGGCTCGACGACTCACTGCGAGCTCACAGAACAGGGCTCCGGGCAGCCGAGCGGAAATGGAGGAAAACTCGCCTCCCTGCGGACCTCGCATCCTTTCACTCCCTCCTCTCTACATTTTCCTCTTCTGTCTCTGCTGCTAAAGCCACTTTCTACCACTCTAAATTCCAAGCATCTGCCTCAAACCCTAGGAAGCTTTTTGCTACCTTCTCCTCCCTCCTGAATCCTCCTCCCCCTCCCCCCCCTCCTCCCTCACTGCGGATGACTTCGTCAACCATTTTGAAAAGAAGGTTGACGACATCCGATCCTCGTTTGCTAAGTCAAGCGACACCGCTGGTCCTGCTCACACTGCCCTACCCTGTGCTTTGACCTCTTTCTCCCCTCTCTCTCCAGATGAAATCTCGCGTCTTGTGACGGCCGGCCGCCCAACAACCTGCCCACTTGACCCTATCCCCTCCTCTCTTCTCCAGACCATTTCCGGAGACCTTCTCCCCTACCTCACGTCGCTCATCAACTCATCCTTGACCGCTGGCTACGTCCCTTCCGTCTTCAAGAGAGCGAGAGTTGCACCCCTTCTGAAAAAACCTACACTCGATCCCTCCGATGTCAACAACTACAGACCAGTATCCCTTCTTTCTTTTCTCTCCAAAACTCTTGAACGTGCCGTCCTTGGCCAGCTCTCCTGCTATCTCTCTCAGAACGACCTTCTTGATCCTAATCAGTCAGGTTTCAAGACTGGGCATTCAACTGAGACTGCTCTTCTCTGTGTCACGGAGGCTCTCCGCACTGCTAAAGCTAACTCTCTCCTCTGCTCTCATCCTTCTAGACCTATCTGCTGCCTTTGATACTGTGAACCATCAGATCCTCCTCTCCACCCTCTCCGAGCTGGGCATCTCCGGCGCGGCCCACGCTTGGATTGCGTCCTACCTGACAGGTCGCTCCTACCAGGTGGCGTGGCGAGAATCTGTCTCCGCACCACGTGCTCTCACCACTGGTGTCCCCCAGGGCTCTGTTCTAGGCCCTCTCCTATTCTCGCTATACACCAAGTCACTTGGCTCTGTCATATCCTCACACGGTCTCTCCTATCATTGCTATGCAGACGACACACAATTAATCTTCTCCTTTCCCCCTTCTGACAACCAGGTGGCGAATCGCATCTCTGCATGTCTGGCAGACATATCAGTGTGGATGACGGATCACCACCTCAAGCTGAACCTCGGCAAGACGGAGCTGCTCTTCCTCCCGGGGAAGGACTGCCCGTTCCATGATCTCGCCATCACGGTTGACAACTCCCTTGTGTCCTCCTCCCAGAGTGCTAAGAACCTTGGCGTGATCCTGGACAACACCCTGTCGTTCTCCACTAACATCAAGGCGGTGACCCGATCCTGTAGGTTCATGCTCTACAACATTCGCAGAGTACGACCCTGCCTCACACAGGAAGCGGCGCAGGTCCTAATCCAGGCACTTGTCATCTCCCGTCTGGATTACTGCAACTCGCTGTTGGCTGGGCTCCCTGCCTGTGCCATCAAACCCCTACAACTCATCCAGAACGCCGCAGCCTGTCTGGTGTTCAACCTTCCCAAGTTCTCTCACGTCACCCCGCTCCTCCGCTCTCTCCACTGGCTTCCAGTTGAAGCTCGCATCCGCTACAAGACCATGGTGCTTGCCTACGGAGCTGTGAGGGGAACGGCACCTCCGTACCTTCAGGCTCTGATCAGGCCCTACACCCAAACAAGGGCACTGCGTTCATCCACCTCTGGCCTGCTCGCCTCCCTACCTCTGAGGAAGCACAGTTCCCGCTCAGCCCAGTCAAAACTGTTCGCCGCTCTGGCACCCCAATGGTGCCAGAGATCTTCTGTTGAATCTGACAATTAATCTGGATGGTTGTACAGTCGTCTCAAATAAAACTGTGAAGGACCTCGGCGTTACTCTGGACCCTGATCTTTCTTTTGAAGAACATATCAAGACTGCTTCAAGGACAGCTTTTTTCCATCTACGTAACATTGCAAAAATCAGAAACTTTCTGTCCAAAAATGACGCAGAAAAATTAATCCATGCTTTTGTTACTTCTAGGCTCGACTACTGCAATGCTCTACTTTCCGGCTACCCGGATAAAGCACTAAACAAACTTCAGTTAGTGCTAAATACGGCTGCTAGAATCCTGACTAGAACCAAAAAATTTGATCATATTACTCCAGTGCTAGCTTCCCTACACTGGCTTCCTGTTAAGGCAAGGGCTGATTTCAAGGTTTTACTGCTAACCTACAAAGCATTACATGGGCTTGCTCCTACCTATCTTTCCGATTTGGTCCTGCCGTACATACCTACACGTACGCTACGGTCACAAGACGCAGGCCTCCTAATTGTCCCTAGAATTTCTAAGCAAACGGCTGGAGGTAGGGCTTTCTCCTATAGAGCTCCATTTTTATGGAATGGTCTGCCTACCCATGTGAGAGACGCAGACTCAGTCTCAACCTTTAAGTCTTTACTGAAGACTTAAGTATAGTCTGGCCCAGGAGTGTGAAGGTGAACGGAAAGGCTGGAGCAACGAACCGCCCTTGCTGTCTCTGCCTTGTCGGTTCCCCTCTTCCCACTGGGATTCTCTGCCTCTAACCCTTTTACAGGGGCTGAGTCACTGACTTACTGGTGTTCTTCCATGCCGTCCATGGGAGGGGTGCGTCACCTGAGTAGGTTGAGCCACTGACGTGGTCTTCCTGTCTGGGTTGGCGCCCCCCCCTTGGGTTGTGCCGTGGCGGACATCTTTGTGGGCTATACTCGGCCTTGTCTTCGGACGGTAAGTTGGTGGTTGTAGATATCCCTCTAGTGGTGTGGGGGCTGTGCTTTGGCAAAGTGGGTGGGGTTATATCCTGCCTGTTTGGCCCTGTCCGGGGGTATCATCGGATGGGGCCACAGTGTCTTCTGATCCCTCCTGTCTCAGCCTCCAGTATTTATGCTGCAGTAGTTTATGTGTCGGGGGGCTAGGGTCAGTCTGTTACATCTGGAGTATTCTCTTGTCTTATCCGGTGTCCTGTGTGAATGTAAATATGCTCTCTCTAATTCTCTCTTTCTCTCTTTCTTTCTTTCTCTCGGAGGACCTGAGCCCTAGGACTACCTGGCATGATGACTCCTTGCTGTCCCCAGTCCACCTGGCCATGCTGCTGCTCCAGTTTCAACTGTTCTGCCTGCGGCTACGGAACCCTGACCTGTTCACCGGACGTGCTTGTTGCACCCTCGACAATTACTATGATTATTATTATTTGACCATGCTGGTCATTTACGAACATTTTAACATCTTGACCATGTTCTGTTATAATATCCACCCGGCACAGCCAGAAGAGGACTGGCCACCCCTCATAGCCTGGTTCCTCTCTAGGTTTCTTCCTAGGTTTTTGGCCTTTCTCAGGAGTTTTTCCTAGGGAGTTTTTCCCAGCCACCGTGCTTCTTTCACATGCATTGCTTGCTGTTTGGGGTTTTAGGCTGGGTTTCTGTACAGCACTTTGAGATTTCAGCTGATGTACGAAGGGCTATATAAATAAATTTGATTTGATTTGATTTGGTGGAACAATCTCCCTCACGATGCCAGGACAGCGGAGTCAATCACCACCTTCCGGAGACACCTGAAACCCCACCTCTTTAAGGAATACCTGGGATAGGATAAAGTAATCCTTCTAACCCCCCCCCCCCCTTTAAAAGATTTAGATGCACTATTGTAAAGTGGTTGTTCTACTGGATATTATAGGTGAATGCACCAATTTGTAAGTCGCTCTGGATAAGAGCGTCTGCTAAATGACTTAAATGTAAATGTAAATGTAATGTGTTCCATAGAGCACCAAACCACCGCACAATATTAAATGCTAGGATGGATTCTATAAAGCATTTATAAAATGCTTGGAGGATGGATGGGTGTACATTAAACTGCCTACATTTCTGTAAAAAGAACAGCCATTGTTGACATTTAGAGTGAATCTGTTCAGTGTTCCTTTTGAAGGAGAGCTTGTTGTGAATGATGGTTCCAAGGTATTTATAGTCCTCCACTCACTCAATGATCTGGCTGTTAATCTCCCCTTCAAACAGCATAGCTTCAAGTGCATCCTCATCCCTAGATAACCATCCATCCAAAAGGTGCAGTTTCTGTCCTCATTCGAATATCATAAAGGAATAAAAGAAAGGTGTTGGCATGAAATTGCAACATAAAACAGGGGACCTTTACACTTTATGGCATTATTTGGAGTTAATTGTGACTTAAAATGTACTTGACAAATCAGTGTTGTGGATTTAGAGTGTGGTCATTTGAAGTCACTGGATGATAACGGTGATATCACTATCAGATCTATTTGCTTATTTTAGTTACCATAGATGCAGCGATTCAGTTGGCACAACATGTTTAGAAAACAACCGATGTTGGAAACTGTTAACCCTTTTGGAAGTGGTTCCATATTGAACTTGCAGGCTCGATTTTCTTTTCACATCACAGTTTTAACATAGCCTATATCTGAGACTGTGCTAGAAGGGTCCTGTGGTCAGAATTTCAAAGGAGCAATTGAAGTCTTTCAGTGAATTAGATTACTGAGTACAGGTCCTTGTATGGGTTGCTGTTTTCAATGGCCCAGGGTTCCCTTAGCTCTCTTGATCTCTCTCGCTCTCTTTTTCTCTCTTTCTCTCTCTCTACATCCAGTTCAATTCAAATGGGCTTTATGGCATGGGAAACATATTTTTTACACTGAACAAAAATATAAATGCAACATGTACAGTGTTGGTCCCATGTTTCATGAGCTGAAATAAAAGATCCCAGAAATGTTCCATCTGCACAAAAGCTTATTTCTCTGCAATAAACGGCCACTGAAATGTACAGCTCTGTCACACAACTCAATGCCACAGATGTCTCAAGTTTTTAGGGAACGTGCAGTTGGCATGCTGATTACAGGAATGTCCACCAGAGCTGCCAGAGAATTTTATGTTCATTACTCTACCATAAGCCCCCTCCAACTTAATAAAAAAAATGTGGCAGTACGTCCAACCAGCCTTACAACCGCAGACCATGTTTATGACATCATGTGGGCAAGCGGTGTGCTGATGTCAACGTTGTGAACAGAGTGCCCCCAGTTGTGGCAGTGGGGTTATCGTGTGGGCAGGCATAAGCTACAGACAATGAACACAATTGTGTTTTAACGATGGAAATTTGAATGCACAGAGATACCGAGACGAGATCCTGAGGCTCATTGTTGTGCCATTCATCCGCCGCCATCACTTCATGTTTCAGCATGATAATGCACAGGCCCATGTCGCAAGGATCCTTACACAATTCCTGGAAGCTGAAAATGTTCTTCCATGCCCTGCATACACACCAGACATGTCAACCATTGAGCATGTTTGGGATGCTCTGGATCGACGTGTACGACAGCGTGTTCCTGTTCCCGCCAATATCCACAAACTTCGCACAGCCATTGAAGAGGAGTGGGTCAACATTCCACAGGCCACAATCAACAGCCTCATCAACTCAATGTGAAGGAGGTGTCGTGCTGCATGAGGCAAATGGTGGTCACACCAGATACTGACTGGTTTTCTGATCCACGCCCCCCATTTTTTTAAAAGTATCTTTGACTAACAGATGCATATCTGTATTGCCAGTCATGTTGAATCCATAGATTAGGGCCTAATGAATTCATTTAAATTGACGGATTTCCCTATATTAACTGTAACTCAGTAAAATCATAGAAATTGTTGCACGTTGCGTTTATATTTTTCTTCAGTGTATATTGCCTAAACAACAACACCAAAAACCAACAAAGCAAATTAAACAAAACAAAGACAAAAACAATCAGACATAACAGCAAACAATAGACACACAAAACGTTTCAAGAGAATAATAATGTTCAAAATATTATATCGTTAGCGATTAAAAAATATAGTATAACATTTAAAATGTTACATATTCTTTTTTCGCCTTTATTTAACCAGGTAGGCCAGTTGAGAACAAGTTCTCATTTACAACTGCGACCTGGCCAAGATAAAGCAAAGCAGTGCGACACAAACAACACAGAGTTACACATGGAATAAACAAATGTACAGTCAATAACACAATAGAAAAAAAATCTGTGAGGTAAGATTAGGGAGGTAAGGCAATAAATAGGCTGTAGCGGCTATTAGTAAGCTATTGTGACAATGTGCAACTAGTAGAATGAATGATTGATTGAAGGGAAATAAATAGGCAGATAAATATAGGTTATATTTATTTACATTGGTGTTTTTGACTCACTGGCTGACCTTTTCTGGTGGCAGCAAGTCAAAATCTTGCTTCTGTGATTGCACACTGAGGTATTTCCCCTAACAGATATGGGATTTTGAATTTGTGTTCAAATTCTTTGTGGATTTGTGTAATTTGAGGGAAATATACGTCTCTTATATGGTCCTACATTTGGCAGGAAGTTAGAAAGTGCAGCTTGGTTTCCACCTCATTTTGTTGACAGTGGGTACATATCCTGTCTTCATGCTCCCGAGTGGGGCAGCAGTCTAAGGCACTGCATCTCAGTGCTAGAGGCGTCACTACAGACACCCTGGTTCGAATCTGGGCTGCATCACAACCGGCCATGATTGGGAGTCCCATAGGGCGGTGCACAATTGGTCCTGCGTTGTCCGGGTTTGACTGGTGTAGACCATCATTGTAAATAAGAATTTGTTCTTAACTGACTTGCCTAATTAAATAATGGTTCAATTTAAAAATAAATACATTAAATTAACCCTTTCTCTCAGCACACACATTCAACAACCAATTAAAAAGTCATGCTGTTATGTAGTCAGTGTCTCTACTGCCGCCTGTGGTGCTCATGCATAGGGGATGGTCACTGGCACCAGGGTGGAACATCATAGCACATCAAAGGAGAATGTAAATGTGACATGCTGACCATTCATTTATTTACAATTGGAGACTATTGACATGGAAAATATAACCAAACAGCATGGTAGGGGTTTCATGGGGGAAAGAGTTATATGCTAATATATACTATATACTATTGAGTTTTACAATCCACTATTTTGTTGCTGAGAATTGTCCTGCACTGCAGGGAATGCAGATGAGCTTTGCGATTTACATACATTCACTGAAAACCCACACTAACATGGTTATATTAACAGTATTGCACGTTTCATGTAGCCTACTTTTGGCCAGCTAATAGCCTAACCCCTTATCAAGCAACATTACAATGAAATCTTGTTTCTGAATGATTATTTTGCTGTAACAATACAGGTCAAATTAAGATCCTACACCTGTGTGTGGAAATCAGGAAATACTAGAGATGAACTACATGAAAACTTTTTTGTGTGAACAATTTGTTTTATTCAGTCACTTCAACAATAGCACTCCATGAGAAAAAAAAATGCATGATAACAAAACCCTAAAAATGTCTCAGTTAAAAGTGCCAGAACATATCGAAGTTATCCAATTGAGAAAATATTTAAAAAAACAAGGAGGACCAGAGGCACTCTTCATATAATGAAAATGCCTTCATTTTTACAGTTTGTTTAATGGAACAAATATGTAAAATCTCTGACGCGTTTCAGCAGCATGGACTTCGTCAGAGAGTAGACTAACGAAGTTACAAGTCACGAATTATTAATTCACATCAAGCCAACTACTACCACAGTTTAATTAGTTAAATAGGCAGACTAATGATTTGATAATAAAATGATGAGGGATAAATGTTCTCTAAAATTTTCTTATCAAAAGGTAGGCTTAGCCTACCCTATTTTGTCTGAGCAAACACTACTGTTAGTCTACTATCCACCAGTGGGACTCAAGGAACTCACAGGCTATGATCACTTCAGGCCAATTTCAACAGGCATTCCATGCTCAGGTTTGCGGGTTCAAAAACCCAAACAAGAACTCTATTGTGCATCCAGAATCTGGTTCACAGGCAGGTTCCCACACAGTCCAGACTCTGCTGGGCTATATGAAAGTCAAGTAAGATCTGTTATTCTACTGACAGTAACATATCTGTACTGAACAGCTCTTGAAGTCACAGATTCATGGATCTGGAGTCGAATATTAACTAAGGGGTTGAACATATGTTATAAGAGAGCTGCGTTTTCCATTACTGCGCAGTGCGCTCAGAGTCATAGACAAGAGAGGAACGGACTTGGACACACGTCAAGAGGTCCACCGACCGATGCGACGCTAGTGTGCCAAAAACACTCCAGAAAAAAACAGAAGAAATGGAGACACGAAAGGGTAATGCATGTCTTTTTATTGGATCTATGGTCCATGCATATTTGAAGGAAAGAGTTTTACACACAAACTTTATTATCAATAGTTTTCAGTTTTTTGTAGAGTGACAAATGGCGAATGATTGTCGTTATGCATGCCAATGCTTGACAAGATGGATGGATGTAGGCAAATGTGTAACATGTGCTCGATTTATAGAAATGCTGAAATATGTGGAATTTGTAATTTTGCATTTAGTATTTGGTTTTGACTGCGAAACTTCTGAATATGTTTTCCATCACATCTGTCTATTTGCAATGGAACTGAGTCAACAGGCGCATCATCGGAGCGTTTGTATTCATTTGACCTATTATTACCATAAACCACTCTCTTCTCATAGGCCATAGAGCGTAATAATAATGAGTAGTCTGGCATGAATTATTATTTTATTGTTAATAGTCACTATGGCAATTCCCAGAAATTATGCACCTAATTGACTAGTATTTGTCACTGCGTGAACACTGCAATACGGGTTGGATTTCATTGCATTTGACAGAAGGCCTGCATTTATTAGAGATTATGTTTAAAGTAACTGTCCAGTGAAAATCTCACTTTTAAAAGTTCATATTCTGTTAACTCATACTCAAATAATGTTGTCCTATCCTATACTGTCACGGTTTTTGTAGGAATGAGCAGACCAAAGTGCAGCATGTGTGTCATTCCACATTTTATTTATACTGTGAAACTATGCAATACATAAATAAACTGAATGACAAAAACAGCAAACCTTGAAGCAGAGGTGAAACATACACTACTCAAAATTAATCACCCACAAAACCCAGGTGGAAAAACCCCTACTTAAGTATGATCTCCAATTAGAGACAACGAGGACCAGCTGCCTCTAATTGGAGATCATCCTAAACAAAACTCCAACATAGAAATACAAAACTAGAACCTAAACATAGAAATAGAAAACATCGAGAGAAAAAAACCTGTCACGCCCTGACCTACTCTACCTTAGAAAATAACATCTTTCTATGGTCAGGACGTGACATATACTGGTACTTGTGGCCAAAGCATACATTGTAGAAAAAAAACATTCCAAAAACCCCACCTCAAACCTATATCTTAAACAGGCATTTAAAAAATGCTTACTATTTCCTGATGAGGATGAGCTGGCCAATCAGCGGTCTACTTGCATTAATATTTTTATGGACCAGTATACACCCACACCATTCTGTTGTTGGGGTACACCCACACCATTCCAACACAGAAAAGCTGCTTTTTAATCATAATTTTAAAAAGTGGAAGGAAAATGATTTCAATAATATTGTAATTAATTATAGATCTTATTTCATAGAAATCTGGAAACACTGGACAGTTACTTTAAATGTAGATACAGTACGTCATGTCATGTACATGCATCTTGTAAATGCAATACCTCCAATGTTAAATTATTTTGTGATTTCCTTACAGAACATGAGTTGAAAATTCATGAAAATGGAAAGACAAGCAAATCACCGGTAATTTTTGATATTTCTCTACTTTCATGTTTCATTGCACTATATCCATGGTCCTGTCTTTGGAAAGTGCCTTGAACAGGCACAATGGATATCGATTGGATGATTGTTGGAAAGTGGCATCTTAGTTTTCTTGGTTTCTTAGTTGAGCGACATTTCAACTTTAATTTCTTCTTCTTCAGACCTTAGTAGTACTTGTCATTTCTTTGTACCATGAATGGACAATGTCATAATTGTATTGTTTAACTGATTGTAGTTAGAATGGATATTGGCTACTCCAGTAAACTGTGCATAGTCCTTATGTACCCTCTCTCTTTTTTCTCTCCCTCTCTCTCTCTGCATTTCTCTCTCTCGCTCTCTTTCTCTCTCCCTTCTCCTCTCTCTGTCCCTCTGTCTCTCTTTCTCCTTTCTTCTCAGAAACTATGTGGGACCAACTACCCTGTCAGCATCTCCTTTATAGTGGTGAATGAGTTCTGTGAACGCTTCTCCTACTATGGCATGAAAGGTATAGTAACCTATAATTAAGAATGTTTCTCCTAACTAAGAACCGAACTAAGAATATAATAAAGAATGGTTCTCCTAAGTAAGAACCTAACTAAGAACATTACTAAGAATGGTTCTCCTACAATGGCTTGAAAGATTGTTAACCTAACTAAGACACAAACAGGCGACATGAGCAGGCAAGTGTACATGTGACAAAGTGAAAATGTAGAGTTTCCATCAACCTCGCGCGCAATGTAGATATCAAAGAACGCCGCAGTTCGCGGCGTTGTAGGTGAAACCATTCACTTCAGGAAAAGGGGTGATATAAATAAAGTTTCCTTTCATTATGTGTTGCTGAATTCACAAGAATATTTGCTGCCATTGTAGTAAGGTTGGCAATACGAGAGGTCTTCGGACATTGTATTATTTTCTTTGAAAGAACAGCTAGTGGGTTTTGAGTGTTTCTCCCCTATTTGGGAAGTTGGTCTGCCTGCTCCTCAGTCTGAGAGAGATATTCTGAGAGTGTGTATGTGTCTCCTTCCTCAGTATTTAAAACTGTATAACACAATAGTGTCTTTGGAAAACTGGTTCATATATCCTGAAGTCAATAACGAATAGGACTATGTATATATTTATTTTGCCGTTAATGTATTTAAGACATATTTCGGCAAGTTAACCAAGTTTTTGCTGGCTTAGCTAGCCATGTTAATGACGAGCTAACTAGCACCGTTGGTCACTGCACTACAATGTCACTCTAGCTATTGCTAGCTGGTGGTTTATTTAAATATTAAGTGAATGCTTATTTTCTTACTACCTTAAAAGGTTTATATAAAAAGGGTTGTACTTGTGCTCTGTATTTATGGACGAATATCACTTCAGATTGAGAGTATGTATCACTACTGTTGCTCCTATCTAAAATATATATTGTGTCCTACCTAACCAGTGAACGTGTGGCTGTGACCGTCATGTCAAAGCCTGTCATCACTGTTTGATATCTTTTACCGCAGGTATGCTTTTCTGTCACGACTTCTACCGAAGGTGGCTCCTCTCTCTGTTCGTGCGGGGCTCGGCGGTCATCGTCGCCGTCCTACTAGCTGCCACCGATCCCCTTTTCCCTTTTCGTTTGGTTTTGTCTGTCTTGTGTTGCACCTGTTTTGAGTTCAGTTCATTAGTGGGTTATTTAGTCTTGCTGTTCTAGGTTGGGTTTTGTGCGGGATTGTTTCGTGTTACCTGTCGTGGGTTTGGGGGTTACGTATTTCTCTTTTTTCTATTGTGGACTGCCGTTTTATTCTGGACTGCGTTCTGGCCCTTTTGGGGTGGACATTTTTGTCTGGTTGAGTTTTCCTTATTCATGCCTGTTCATGGTGGTTTTGACTCTGGAAATAAAACGCTCTACTATTGCATATTTGGTCTCCTGTGCCTGACTTCACCCAACCACTACTAGTGAGTACTGACAGAATCCCGCACCCGAATATTATGGAGTCAGCAGGAGCAGACGCGCCCCACCCATCCATGGAGGAGCGTGTCGCTCAACATACCGCCATCCTACATCGTCTGGGGACCGCCATGGATGAAGTGTTGGCGAGGATGGAGAGATGGGAGATGAGCTCTCTCCCTACCCCACCCTCCGCTGCTCTCCAACCTGCACCACCACCATCTCTGACGGCGCCCAGCCCCAGCGGGATTAGGCTTGCGCTCCCGAGGGAATACGATGGGACGGTTGCCGGGTGTAAGGTGTTCCTGCCCCAGTTGGAGCTTTACCTGGCGACCATCCACCCGACTCCCTCGGGAGAGGAGCGCGTCAACGTCCTCGTCTCCTGTCTTACGGGTAAAGCCCTGGAATGGGCCAACGCGGTCTGAGAGGGTCCGGATTCAGCAAGGGACCATTACCCAGAGTTCACCCGTCGCTTCCGGGCTGTGTTCGACCATCCACCGGAGGGCAGAGCGGCAGGTGAACGGCTATTCCATCTAAGGCAGGAGACGAGAAGCGAGCAGGACTTCGCGCTGGAGTTCGGACCCTGGCCGCTGGCGCGGGGTGGAATGACAGGGCCCTGATGGACCATTATAGGTGTAGCCTTAGAGAGGACGTCCGCAGGGAGCTGGCTTGTCGGGACACCACCCTAACTCTGGACCAACTCATTGACATGTCCATCAGATTGGACAACATGCTGGCTGCTCGCGGGCGTCCTGATCGGGCCCTGTTCGTTCCACCTCCCAGCACTCCCGCTCCGACGCCCATGGAGCTAGGGGGTGCTGCTGCTAGGACGACTGGAGGAGGAGTCTCCTCCTGCACCAGCTGTGGTTGGAGAGGACACACTGCTGACCGGTGCTGGAGGAGCTCATCTGGGAGTCGAGAGGGCAGGCAGAGCACTACTCGGACACCTCAGGTGAGTCAGCACCAGGCTCACCCAGAGCTCCCTGTCGGCCATATGTATGTGTTGGTTTCTTTTCCCAAGTTTTCCCCTCATTCCCAGCATAAGGCGCTAGTCGATTCAGGCGCAGCTGGGAGTTTTATGGACCGTGAGTTCAAGACTAAGTTAGGGATTCCTTTGGTTCAGTTGGACCAACCCTTCCCCGTGCACGCCTTAGATAGTCGACCACTTGGGTCAGGGCTGGTCAGGGAGGCCACAGTTCCACTGGTCATGGTAACGCGGGGGGGTCATGAGGAGCAGATTAGCCTCTTCCTCATTGATTCCCCTGCGTTTCCGGTGGTGCTGGGGGTTCCCTGGTTAGCTTATCACAATCCTAAAATTTTGTGAAGACAGAGGGCTCTTAAGGGGAGGTCAGAGGAGTGCTCGGGTAGATGTGTGGGAGTTTCCATCGGTGCGACTACGGTGGAGAGTCCAGACCAAGTCTCCACTGTGCGCATTCCCTCAGAATATGCCGATTTTGGCTATCGCCTTCAGTAAAACGAAGGCGACTCAATTACCACCTCATCGACGAGGAGATTGTACGCTACACTTCCCAGGAGTCACGTGTATCCCCTGTCACAGGAGGAGACGGTGGCTATGGAGACATACGTCACTGAGGCAGGGATACATTCGGCCATCCACGTCACCCGTCTCCTCAAGCTTTTTTTTTGTGAAGAAGGAGGAAGGTTTGCGTCCGTGCATTGACTATAGAGGTCTAAATTTCATCACAGTGGGATTTAGTTACCCGCTACCTCTCATCACCACGGCGGTGGAATCATTTCACGGAGCACGCTTCTTCACAAAACTGGATCTCAGGAGCGCAGATAATTTGGTGCGTATCCGAGATGGAGATGAGTGGAAGACCGCGTTTAGTACCACATCTTGCCATTATGAGTACCTTGTCATGCCGTATGGGTTGGAGATTGCTCCAGCCATTTTCCAATCCTTTGTAGACGAGATTCTCCGGGACCTGCACGGGCAGGGTGTGGTGTACATCGATGACATTCTGATCTACTCCGCCACACGCGCCGCGCATGTGTCTCTAGTGCGTAAGGTGCTTGGGCGACTGTTGGAGCATGACCTGTACGTCAAGGCCGAGAAATTTGTGTTCTCCAAACAAGCCGTCTCTTTTCTGGGGTATCGCATTTCCACATCTGGGGTGGTGATGGAGTGTGACCGCATTTCGGGCGTGCGTAATTGGCCGACTCCGACCACGGTAAAGGAGGTGCAGCGGTTTTTAGGGTTTGCCAATTACTACCGGAGTTTTATCCGGGGTTTTGGGCAGGTGGTGGCTCCCATTACTTCACTGTTGAAGAGGGGGCCGGTGCGTTTCCGGTGGTTGGCGGTGGCGGACAGAGCTTTTGGTCGTCTGAAGACTCTGTCTACCGATGCTCCCGTGCTGGCGCATCCAGACCCCTCTTTGCCATTCATAGAGGATTTTTTGCACAACTTTGGAAGTATGCTTGGGGTCAATGTCCATTTGGAAGACCCATTTGCGACCAAGCTTTAACTTCCTGACTGATGTCTTGAGATGTTGCTTCAATATATCCACGTAATTTTCCTGCCCCATGATGCCATCTCTTTTGTGTAGTGCACCAGTCCGTCCTGCACCAAAGCCCCCTCGACAACATGATGCTGCCACCCCTTTGCTTCATGGTTGGGATGGTGTTCTTTGGCTTGCAAGCCTCCCCCTTTTTCCTCCAAACATAACGATGGTCATTATGGTCAAACAGTTCTATTTTTGTTTCATCAGACCAGAGGAAAGTTCTCCAAAAAGTACGATCTTTGTCCCCATGTGCAGTTGCAAACCGTAGTCTGGCTATTTCATGGCAGTTTTGGAGCAGTGCCTTCTTCCTTGCGGTGCGGTGTTTCAGGTTGTGTCGATATAGGAATCTTTTTACTGTGGATATAGATACTTTTGTACCTGTTTCCTCCAGCATCTTCACAAGGTCCTTTGCTGTTGTTCTGTGTTTGATTTGCACTTTTCACATCAAAGTACATTAATCTCTAGGAGACAGAACGCGTCTCCTTCCTGAGCGTTATGACGGCTGCGTGGTCCCATGGTGTTTATACTTGCGTACTATTGTTTGTACAGATGAACGTGGTACCTTCAGGCATTTGGAAATTGCTCCCAAGGATGAACCAGACTCGTGGAGGTCTCCAGTTTTTTTCCTGAGGTCTTGGCTGATTTCTTTTGATTTTCCCATGATGTCAGGCAAAGAGGCACTGAGTTTGAAGGTAGGCCTTGAAATACATCCACAGGTACACCTCCAATTGACTCAAATGATGTCAATTAGCCTATCAGAAGCTTCTACAGCCATGACATCATTTTCTGGAATTTTCCAAGTTGTTTAAAGGCACAGTCAACTTAGTGTATGTAAACTTCTGACCCACTGGAATTGTGATACAGTAAATTATAAGTGAAATAATCTGTCTGTAAACAATTGTTGGAAAAATTACTATGCAATTGTTGGAAATTTGTGGTTGAAAAACGAGTTTTAATGACTCCAACCTAAGTGTATGTAAACTTCCGACTTAAACTGTAACTAGTGGTCAGGGAATATCTGACTCATTTCTTGGTGGACTGCTCTCATTCGTTGTAGTCTCTCTCCCTGTGAACGTACCACAGAGTTGGTCAGCAACTCTACTGATTCATCACAATCTCATCTTTCATCTATTATTTAGTTTGTCCCTCTGTGATGAACAAAGTGGTTTTGTTTCACATCTTCAAACTGTTAAATTTTTAAAATTAATTTCTATATAAATTGATGTGTGTTTGTCATAGAACGATGGAACTACTGTCTAACGCTCCAGTAAACTCTCAGTTTTGCAGCTATATGCAGCTTATGTGCCTGTGATGTACCGTTCCGACACAAATTGACAGACAGTCCAATCACTGAATGAGCGTTAAGGTGGTACTCCCAAGTCTCCAATGGCTGTGGATATGTGACCGGATACCCCAGAGTAATTTGAGGCTAAATTAATTGAAGCAGTCAAATTCGTTGTTGGTGAAAACCCAGTGTAACAGAAGTTGATTACTAAGCCAATAACCTTGATATGCCTTGGTAAAACAATTACATTATAACGAAGGTCTCCTAAATAGGGGACTTAATGTTTAAAAGGTTTTAAGTGTGTTTCCTTATTTTCAGTAGTAAAGAGTTTACATAATCTTATCCTTATTTTTAGTAGTAAAGAGTTTACGTAATCTTATCCTTATTTTCAGTAGTAAAGAGTTTACGTAATCTTATCCTTATTTTTAGTAGTAAAGAGTTTACATAATCTTATCCTTATTTTCAGTAGTAAAGAGTTTATGTAATCTTATCCTTATTTTTAGTAGTAAAGAGTTTACATAATCTTATCCTTATTTTCAGTAGTAAAGAGTTTACGGAGTCTCACATATAAAAAATACATTGTAGTAGTCAGTGAGATAGTGGGTCTCAAAATTGTATTTGGTGAATTGTATTGTACGCTAATTGAAAATAAGTAAATATATACATATTATAGCAAACAATACTGAAAAAAGAGAGTTTAGCCACATTATTATATTGCAAAACTCTGATCCCTAACCTGGTGCTTACTGTGTTTCTTTGTAGCGGTGCTGACACTGTACTTCATCAACTACCTGCATTGGGACCCGAACCTATCCACAGCAGTGTACCATGCCTTCTCCAGCCTCTGCTACTTCACCCCTGTGCTGGGGGCCCTCATCGCTGACTCTTGGCTGGGCAAGTTCAAGTGAGTTAGATGTAGAAGCCACTTTAAAAAATATATATACTTTAAATTTCAACTTTATTTAACCAGGTAGGCTAGTTGAGAACAAGTTCTCATTTACAACTGCGACCTGGCCAAGATAAAGCAAAGCAGTGCGACACCAACAACAACACAGAGTTACACATGGAATAAACAAACATTGTCAATAACACAATAGAAGTCTATATACAGTGTGTGCAAATGATGTAAGATAAGGGAGGTAAGGCAATAAATAGGCCATAGTGGCGAAATGATTACAATTTAGCAATTAAACACTGGAGTGATAGATATGCAGAAGATGAATGTGCAAGTAGAGATACTGGGGTGCAAAGGAGCAAAAAAATAAAATAAATAACATTATTGGGATGAGGTAATTGGATGGGCTATTTACAGATGGGCTATGTACAGGTGCAGTGATATGTGAGCTGCTCTGACAGCTGATGCTTAAAGTTAAAGTTAGAGGGAGATATGAGTCTCCAGCTTCAGTGGTTTTTGCAATTCGTTCCAGTCATTGGCAGCAGAGAACTGGAAGGAAAGGAGGCCAAAGTAGGAATTGGCTTTGGGGGTGACCAGTGAAATATACCTGCTGGAGCGCGTGCTACGGGTAGGTGCTGCTATGGTGACCAGTGAGCTGAGATAAGGTGGGGCTTTACCTAACAAAGACTTATAGATGACCTTGAGCCAGTGGGTTTGGCGACGAATATGAAACGAGGGCCAGCCAACGAGAGCATACAGGTCGCAATGGTGGGTAGCATGTGGGGCTTTGGTGACAAAACGGATGGCACTGTGATAGACTGCATCCAATTTGCTGAGTAGAGTGTTGGAGGCTATTTTGAAAAATGACATCGCCGAAGTCAAGTATCGGCAGGATAGTCAGTTTTACGAGGGTATGTTTGGCAGCATGAGTGAAGGAGGCTTTGTTGCGAAATAGGAAGCTGATTCTAGATTTAATTTTGGATTGGAGATGCTTAATGTGAGTCTGGAAGGAGAGTTTACAGTCTAACCAGACACCTAGGTATTTGTAGTTGTCCACATATTCTAAGTCAGAACCGCCCAGAGTAGTGATGCTGGACGGGTGGGCAGGTGCGGGCAGCGATCGGTTGAAGAGCATGCATTTAGTTTTACTTGTATTTAAGAGCAGTTAGAGGCCACGGAAGGAGAGTTGTATGGCATTGAAGCTTGTCTGGAGGTTAGTTAACACAGTGTCCAAAGAAGGGCCAGAAGTATACAGAATGGTGTCGTCTGCATAGAGGTGGATCAGAGAATCACCAGCAGCAAGAGCGACATCATCGATGTATACAGAGAAAATAGTCGGCCCGAGAACTGAACCCTGTGGCACCCCCATAGCGACTGCCAGAGGTCCGGTCAACAGGCCTTCCGATTTGACACACTGAACTCTGTCTGAGAAGTAGTTGGTGAACCAGGCGAGGCAGTCATTTGAGAAACCAAGGCTGTTGAGTCTGCCGATAAGTTGTGATTGACAGAGTTGAAAGCCTTGGCCAGGTTGCTGAATACAGCTGCACAGTATTGTCTCTTATCGATGGAGGTTATGATATCGTTTAGGACCTTGAGCATGGCTGAGGTGCACCCATGACCAGCTCGGAAACCAGATTGCATAGTGGAGAAGGTACGGTGGGATTCGAAATGGTCGGTGATCTGTTTGTTAACTTGGCTTTCGAAGACCTTAGAGAGGCAGGGTAGGATAGATAGAGGGGGATGACCGCAGCAGCTTTCCAATCTTTTGGGATCTCAGACGATGCGAGAGGTTGAACAGGCTAGTAATAGGGGTTGCAACAATTTCTGATAATTTTAGAAACAGAGGGTGATTTGTAGGAGTCCAGATTTTGCAGCTCTTTCAGATCATGAGCTATCTGGATTTGGGTGAGGAGAAATGGGGAGGCTTGGGCAAGTTGCTGTGGGGGGTGCAGGGCTATTGACCGGGGTAGGGGTAGCCAGGTGGAAAGCATTGCCAGCCGTATAAAAATGCTTCATGAAATTCTCAATTATCGTGGATTTATCGGTGGTGACAGTGTTTCCTAGCCTTAGTGCAGTGGACAGCTGGAAGGAGGTGCTCTTATTCTCCATGGACTTTAGTGTCCCAGAACATTTTGGAGTTTGTGCTACAGGATGCAAATTTCTGTTTGAAAAAGCTAGCCTTTGCTTTCCTAACTGCCTGTGTATATTGGTTCCTAACTTCCCTGAAAAGTTGCATATCACGGGGGCTATTCGATGCTAATGCAGTACGCCACAGGATGTTTTTGTGCTGGTCAAGGGCAGTCAGGTCTGGAGTGAACCAAGGGCTGTATCTGTTCCTGGTTCTACATTTTTTGAATGGGGCATGCTTATTTAAGATGGTGAAGGAAGCACTTTTAAAGAATAACCAGGCATCCTCTACTGACGGAATTATGTCAATATCCTTCCAGGATACCCGGGCCAGGTCAATTAAAAAGGCCTTCTCGCTGAAGTGTTTTAGGGAGCGTTTGACAGTGATGAGGGGTGGTAGTTTGACCGCAGACCCATTACGGACACAGGCAATGAGGCAGTGATCGCTGAGATCCTGGTTGAAGACAGCAGAGGTGTATTTGGAGGGCAGGTTGTTTAGGATGATATCGATGAGGGTGCCCATGCTTACAGATTTGGGGTTGTACCTGGTAGGTTCATTGATCATTTGTGTGAGATTAAGATCATCAAGCTTAGATTGTAGGATGGCTGGGGTGTTAACATGTCCCAGTTTAGGTCACCTAACAGCACGAGCTCTGAAGATAGATGGGGGGGCAATCAATTCACATATGGTGTCCAGGGCACAGCTGGGGGCAGAAGGTGGTCTATGGCAAGCGGCAATGGTGAGAGACTTGTTTCTGCAAAGGTGGATTTTGAAAATTAGAAGCTCAAATTGTTTGAGTTCTGCTGACAGTAAAACAGAACTCTGCAGGCTATCTCTGCAGTAGATTGCAACTCAACCCCCTTTGGCAGTTCTATCTTGTTGGAAAATGTTATAGTTAGGGATGGAAATTTCAGGGTTTTTGGTGGTCTTTTCATCCCTTAAAGGGAAAAATACTCTGATCTATTGTGGTTTCAAGTATTCTATTCTATTCTAAGCTAATTGTGAAAGTAACTACTGTGTGTCATGTCATCCACAGGACCATTGTCTACCTCTCTGTTGTCTATGTGCTCGGTCACATCGTCAAGTCTGTTGGGGCCATACCGAGTGTGGGGGACTCAACCATACACATGTGGGTAGTTGATCACTGATTGGTTAAGAGCTAGAAATGTTACCCTGTAAATGGGTTGACCAATCTGACATCTAACGCTGTGCTCTGTATGTGTATGTGTATGTGTATGTGTGTTTGTGTGTTCTAGAGTACTGTCTATGGTGGGTCTGATCCTCATAGCCTTTGGTACAGGAGGTATCAAACCCTGTGTAGCAGCGTTCGGAGGTGACCAGTTTGATGAAGAGCATGTAAGAGAATATTATATCCAACATTTATACAGGGGTTGGAACTTTTCAGGGAACAGAACCAAAAAAACTGAAAATAATGAAATTATTTGAGGAACAGAACCCAAACCGGAAACGAAAGTGACCTATACTGTTCCGAAACAGAAACTTTATTTTAAAAGCATGGGAACCGGTAAATAACGTTATTTTACATTCCGGGCATTTTTATCCAGTCCCACACAAATTACAACAAAAAGCCTATGCAAAGGCCTCACTCTGTCACTCAGAAACTTAATCCAGCGTCTTCCTGCCAGCTGGAAATCTTTGCCAGTGGGTATGCGTTTATGTGTAGGCTGCCCCTCCCCTCTGAAGCATAGGTTACTTTGTAGCTTACTGACAACATTAAAAATTTCAGTAGCATCTCACGCCCTACACTGTGACTGGCAACACAGTGTGTCACGGTTGTCGTTGGTGAATGAGGACCAAAATGCAGCAGGTACGTGTATGCTCATATTTAGATTTATTAACTTACAAAAAACAACTGAATACAAAATAACAAAACTACTAGAACTAACAAACGAACAACAAAACAGTCTGGCAAAGCCTAGGGCTGAACACAGAACAATCACCCACCAAAACACAAACACAAACACACCCTCATTTATGAGACTCTCAATCAAAGGCAGATAGAAAACACCTGCCTTCAACTGAGAGTCCCAACACCAATTCACCAGACATAGAAACAGACATACTAGACTCCACATAGAACTACCTAGACATAAACCAAAACCCGGACATACTAAATCAAACACCCTTTACACAAACACACCACCCCGAACCACATAAAACAAATACCCTCTGTCACGCCCTGACCAAACTACAAAACAATTAACCTTATATACTGGCCAGGACGTGACAGTACCCCCCCCTTAAAGGTGCTACCCCAGAAGCACCTTAACACAAAAAAAATTACCCCCAAACAATACCCAAAAGAAAATTCCCCCTTACTAAAGGGAGGGAAGGGAGGGTGGCTGCCGTCAACGACGGCACTGTGCTACACCCCCCCTCCCCAACCCACCTATATTGGAGGCGGCTCCGGCTCAGGCCGTTCCAGGCTGTCTGGGCAGTCTGGCAGCTCGGGACGGTCAGGGCAGTCTGGCAACTCGGGCAGGTCAGGGCAGTCTGGCAACTCGGGCAGGTCAGGGCAGTCTGTCAGCTCGGGGCAGTCTGGGCAGTCTGTCAGCTCGGGGCAGTCTGGGCAGTCTGGCCACTCCGGCAGGTCAGGGCAGTCTGGCCACTCCGGCAGGTCAGGGCAGTCTGGCAACTCGGGCAGGTCAGGGCAGTCTGTCAGCTCGGGGCAGTCTGGGCAGTCTGTCAGCTCGGGGCAGTCTGGGCAGTCTGGCCACTCCGGCAGTTCAGGGCAGTCTGGCCACTCCGGCAGTTCAGGGCAGTCTGGCCACTCCGGCAGTTCAGGGCAGTCTGGCCACTCCGGCAGTTCAGGGCAGACTGGCCACTCCGGCAGTTCAGGGCAGACTGGCCACTCCGGCAGTTCAGGGCAGACTGGCCACTCCGGCAGTTCAGGGCAGACTGGCCACTCCGGCAGTTCAGGGCAGACTGGCCACTCCGGCAGTTCAGGGCAGACTGGCCACTCCGGCAGTTCAGGGCAGACTGGCCACTCCGGCAGTTCAGGGCAGACTGGCCACTCCGGCAGTTCAGGGCAGACTGGCCACTCCGGCAGTTCAGGGCAGACTGGCCACTCCGGCAGTTCAGGGCAGACTGGCCACTCCGGCAGTTCAGGGCAGACTGGCCACTCCGGCAGTTCAGGGCAGTCTGGCCACTCCGGCAGTTCAGGGCAGTCTGGCCACTCCGGCAGTTCAGGGCAGTCTGGCCACTCCGGCAGTTCAGGGCAGTCTGGCCACTCCGGCAGTTCAGGGCAGTCTGGCCACTCCGGCAGTTCAGGGCAGTCTGGCCACTCCGGCAGTTCAGGGCAGTCTGGCCACTCCGGCAGTTCAGGGCAGTCTGGCCACTCCGGCAGTTCAGGGCAGTCTGGCCACTCCGGCAGTTCAGGGCAGTCTGGCCACTCCGGCAGTTCAGGGCAGTCTGGCCACTCCGGCAGTTCAGCGCAGTCTGGCCACTCCGGCAGTTCAGCGCAGTCTGGCCACTCCGGCAGTTCAGCGCAGTCTGACCACTCCGGCGACTGTTGACTGACGGGCAGCTCCGACGACTGTTGACTGACGGGCAGCTCCGACGACTGTTGACTGACGGGCAGCTCCGACGACTGTTGACTGACGGGCAGCTCCGACGACTGTTGACTGACGGGCAGCTCCGACGACTGTTGACTGACGGGCAGCTCCGACGACTGTTGACTGACGGGCAGCTCCGACGACTGTTGACTGGCGGGCAGCTCCGACGACTGTTGACTGGCGGGCAGCTCCGACGACTGTTGACTGGCGGGCAGCTCCGACGACTGTTGACTGGCGGGCAGCTCCGACGACTGTTGACTGGCGAGGCTGGGTTTACGCACTTGCCGTTTAGTGCGGGGAGCGGGAACAGGACGAGTCGGACTGGGTGGACGCACTTCCGGGTCCGCACGAGAGACAGGAGCTGGAAACCCAGGGCTATGGAGGCGCACAGCCGGTCTAGATCTTACCTCCTGCACAACCCGCCTTGGCTCGATGGAACTAGTAGCCCTGCACGAGCGGAGTGCTCGTACAGGGCAGACTGGGCTGTGCAGGGGCTTGATGGTAGCCGTGCGTAGAGCGGGAGTTGGGTAGCCTGGTCCTCGGAGGCGTACCGGCGACCAGATGCGCTGCGCAGGCATCCTCCTACCAGGCTGGATGCCCGCTCTAGCACGGCACCTGCGAGGGGCTGGAATAACTCGCACCGGACTGTGCGTGCGTATGGGTGAGATATTGCGCTTCTCAGCGAAACATGGCGCTCCCCACCTCATACGCTCCTCCATATAACCACGGGTAGCTGGCTTCCGGCTCTTCTTACGCCTAGCCAAACTACCCGTGTGCCCCCCCCCAAAATTTTCTTGGGGGTGCCTCTCGTGCATCTCCTTCAGCGCGTCCACTCTGGCCTCGTACCACCGCCTCTCTGCCTTGGCTGCTTCTATTTCCCACTGCGGGCGGCGATACTCCCCAGCCTGATGCCAAGGTCCGGCCCCGTTCAGAACTTCCTCCCAAGTCCACTTCTCCCGCCAGTCCAACTCGAACTCCGTCTGCTCCTTCCTCTGCTGCTTGGTCCTTTGGAGGTGGGTGATTCTGTCAGTATTTTGTTCCAGACAGGACTGTTTGCTGTCGGTTTAATCTTTTCTTGTTTTGTATAGTGTTCATGTTGTTGATATTAAATTCGAATAATGAACACTAACTCCGCTGCACCTTGGTCCACTTCTTCAGACGACAACCGTTACACAGTGTGTGTTTTTCTTTCACTATGATTAAAACTATGCTGTTACGGCAAAATACAATTTGCTCTTAATGACTTTCCTATACAGATTAAATCGCTTACCCGCTCCAAAGCAAGCAGTTCTATCCACACTGATTGGTGAAGCAATTCAATGTCAAGCTAAATGTAAAAAAACATGCCTAGAAGGCCAGCATCCTGGAGTCGCCTCACTGTTGACGTTGAGACTGGTGTTTTGCGGGTACTATTTAATGAAGCTGCCAGTTGAGGACTTTTGAGGAGTCTGTTTCTCTAACTAGACACTCTAATGTACTTGTCCTCTTGCTCAGTTGTGCACCGGGCCTCCCACTCCTCTTTCTATTCTGGTTAGAGCCAGTTTGCGCTGTTCTGTGAAGGGAGTAGTACACAGCTCTGTACGAGATCTTCAGTTTCTTGGCAATTTCTCGCATGGAATAGCCTTCATTTCTCAGAACAAGAATAGACGAGTTTCAGAAGAAAGGTCTTTGTTTCTGGACATTTTGAGCCTGTAATCAAACCCACAAATGCTGATGCTCAACTAGTCTGAAGAATGGCAGTTTTATTGCTACTTTAATAAGCACAACAGTTTTCAGCTATGTTAACATAATTGCAAAAGCGTTTCTAATGATCAATTAGCCTTTTAAAATGATTAACTTGGATTAGCTAACACAAAGTGCCATTGGAACACAGGAGTGATGGTTGCTGATAATGGGCCTCTGTACGCCTTTGTAGATATTCCATTAAAAATCAGCCATTTCCAGCTACAATAGTCATTTACAACATGAACAATGTCTACACTGTATTTCTGATCAATTTGATGTATTTTAATGGACACATTTTTTGGCTTTTCATTAAAAAACAAGGATATTTCTAAGTGACCCCAAACTTTTGAACAGTAGTGCATATCTGTACTTTTTTGGGGCCCAAACCGGTTCAGAACTTTATTTTGCGGGTCAGAACAGTGGAACGAAGAAAAAATAATAATACTTCTGTTCAGAACAAAATAATTAGAAACTATTTTCAGTTCCAACCCCTGCTTTTATACCGTCACTGCAATATGTGAGGGATGGTTCAATCTAACATCTGTGATTGAACCACATAAAATGTGTTTTGTTGAAGGCCTATTGAAGTAGAAATATGATAGAAATTCAGCCATGAATGGAAGAAAACAACAACTTTATTGAGCTGTAAAAGAACTAATCTAAATTGATTTTCTGATATTAAACAGTGTTCACCATCATTGGTTTTCTTCCCTCTCACCTCAGACAAATGAAAGGAGGAAATTCTTCTCCATTTTCTACATGTCCATCAATGGTGGGAGTGTCTTATCGACACTCATCACACCAATATTGCGAGGTTCGTGTCAACATTAACCTTAATCCTAACCTTAATAGTGAGGGCTTTGGCCTCTGAAATTGCATATGGCTGCTGCATAGACAGCACAGCTTAACTGTACTGTGTGTTCTTACACTTGCAGGAGATGTGCAGTGTTTTGGTGGTGACTGCTATGCTCTTGCCTTCGGAGTACCAGCGATTTTGATGGTCGTTGCTCTAGGTGAGTGTACTCTCTTCTTCACACCTCTTCTTATGAAGCCAGTCTGGATTTCTACTTGAGACTAGAATATACCCAGTCAGTAAACCTGGTAGAAAGGATGTTATTACATTACCAGATTACAACCTTGACTGCTGGGTAAAGTATGTATTGAATGCATTCAGCACAGACCTGGTTGTGCAGCAGACTTGTATACATGAGCTACTTTTCACATGGCCAAGCTACCATTATGGGTCACAGTGGGGGGCTGTGGCCCCCGAGTCGGAAAACAGAGTTTGTTTTGATAGCGCATGCTTTAGCCTGGCAGAGGCAGTGAACCCTAAAGAAGAATGGGATTCTGAGGCAGTCAGCAGAAAGACCCTAATGGCAGGAACACCGATGTGTGTGTAGGGCCTGGTAAACATGGAGCCTCGCCAGTCAAAACAACACGGAACTGTGTTAGACACACACAAACATGCATAGGCACACACACACACACACACACACACACACGGCTGGTATTGGCTACTTGCTGGTCTTGTCCATTATAACATATGCTTGATTTAGCGGTAGGTGGGTTACAATAACAATACAAACATTACACAAATGTTGTTGACATATGTAAATACAGTCTGCAGGTCTTTTGGCTAATTTGTTTTAGTCAAATCAAAATCAAATCAAATCAAATCAAATGTATTTATATAGCCCTTCGTATATCAGCTGAAATCTCAAAGTGCTGTACAGAAACCCAGCCTAAAACCCCAAACAGCAAGCAATGCATGTGAAAGAGGCACGGTGGCTAGGAAAAACTCCCTAGGAAAAACTCCCTAGAAAGGCCAAAAACCTAGGAAGAAACCTAGAGAGGAACCAGGCTATGAGGGGTGGCCAGTCCTCTTCTGGCTGTGCCGGGTGGATATTATAACAGAACATGGTCAAGATGTTAAAATGTTCATAAATGACCAGCATGATCAAATAATAATAATCATTGTAGTTGTCGAGGGTGCAACAAGCACGTCCGGTGAACAGGTCAGGGTTCCGTAGCCGCAGGCAGAACAGTTGAAACTGGAGCAGCAGCATGGCCAGGTGGACTGGGGACAGCAAGGAGTCATCATGCCAGGTAGTCCCGAGGCATGGTCCTAGGGCTCAGGTCCTCCGAGAGAAAGAAAGAAAGAGAGAAAGAGAGAATTAGAGAGAGCATATTTACATTCACACAGGACACCGGATAAGACAAGAGAATACTCCAGATGAAACAGACTGACCCTAGCCCCTCGGCATATAAACTACTGCAGCATAAATACTGGAGGCTGAGACAGGAGGGATCAGAAGACACTGTGGCCCCATCCGATGATACCCCCGGACAGGGCCAAACAGGCAGGATATAACCCCACCCACTTTGCCAAAGCACAGCCCCCACACCACTAGAGGGATGTCTACAACCACCAACTTACCGTCCGAAGACAAGGCCGAGTATAGCCCACAAAAATCTCCGCCACGGCACAACCCAAGGGGGGGCGCCAACCCAGACAGGAAGACCACGTCAGTGACTCAACCCACTCAAGTGACGCACCCCTCCCATGGACGGCATGGAAGAACACCAGTAAGTCAGTGACTCAGCCCCTGTAATAGGGTTAGAGGCAGAGAATCCCAGTGGAAAGAGGGGAACCGGCAAGGCAGAGACAGCAAGGGCGGTTCGTTGCTCCAGCCTTTCCGTTCACCTTCACACTCCTGGGTCAGACTACACTTAATCATAGGACCTACTGAAGAGATAAGTCTTCAGTAAAGACTTAAAGGTTGAGATTGAGTCTGCGTCTCTCACATGGGTAGGCAGACCATTCCATAAAAATGGAGCTCTATAGGAGAAAGCCCTACCTCCAGCCGTTTGCTTAGAAATTCTAGGGACAATTAGGAGGCCTGCGTCTTGTGACCGTAGCGTACGTGTAGGTATGTACGGCAGGACCAAATCGGAAAGATAGGTAGGAGCAAGCCCATGTAATGCTTTGTAGTTTAGCAGTAAAACCTTGAAATCAGCCCTTGCCTAACAGGAAGCCAGTGTAGGGAGGCTAGCACTGGAGTAATATGATCAAATTTTTTGGTTCTAGTCAGGATTCTAGCAGCCGTATTTAGCACTAACTGAAGTTTGTTTAGTGCTTTATCCGGGTAGCCGGAAAGTAGAGCATTGCAGTAGTCCAGCCTAGAAGTAACAAAAGCATGGATTAATTTTTCTGCGTCATTTTTGGACAGAAAGTTTCTGATTTTTGCAATGTTACGTAGATGGAAAAAAGCTGTCCTTGAAACAGTCTTGATATGTTCTTCAAAAGAGAGATCAGGGTCCAGAGTAACACCGAGGTCCTTCACAGTTTTATTTGAGACGACTGTACAACCATCCAGATTAATTGTCAGATTGAACAGAAGATCTCTTTGTTTCTTGGGACCTAGAACAAGCATCTCTGTTTTGTCCGAAGTTTAAAAGTAGAAAGTTTGCAGCCATCCACTTCCTTATGTCTGAAACACAGGCTTCTAGCGAGGGCAATTTTGGAGCTTCACCATGTTTCATTGAAATGTACAGCTGTGTGTCGTCCGCATAGCAGTGAAATTTAACATTATGTTTTCGAATGACATCCCCAAGAGGTAAAATATATAGTGAAAACAATAGTGGTCCTAAAACGGAACCTTGAGGAACACCGAAATTTACAATTGATTTGTCAGAGGACAAACCATTCACAGAGACAAACTGATATCTTTCCGACAGATAAGATCTAAACCAGGCCAGAACTTGTCCATGTAGACCAATTTGGGTTTCCAATCTCTCCAAAAGAATGTGGTGATCGATGGTATCAAAAGCGGCACTAAGATCTAGGAGCACAAGTGCAGTCTCAGTGCTATGATGGGGTCTAAAACCAGACTGAAGCGTTTCGTATACATTGTTTGTCTTCAGGAAGGCAGTGAGTTGCTGTGCAACAGCTTTTTCTAAAATTTTTGAGAGGAATGGAAGATTCGATATAGGCCGATAGTTTTTTATAATTTCTGGGTCAAGATTCGGCTTTTTCAAGAGAGGCTTTATTACTGCCACTTTTAGTGAGCTTGGTACACATCCGGTGGATAGAGAGCCGTTTATTATGTTCAACATAGGAGGGCCAAGCACAGGAAGCAGCTCTTTCAGTAGTTTAGTTGGAATAGGATCCAGTATGCAGCTTGAGGGTTTGGAGGCCATGATTATTTTCATCATTGTGTCAAGAGATATAGTACTAAAACACTTTAGTATCTCCCTTGAGCCAAGGTCCTGGCAGAGTTGTGCAGACTCAGGACAATGGAGCTTTGGAGGAATACCCAGATTTAAAGAGGAGTCCGTAATTCGCTTTCTAATGATCATGATCTTTTCCTCAAAGAAGTTCGTAAATGTATTACTGCTGAAGTGAAAGCCATCCTCCATTTGCGAATGCTGCTTTTTAGTTAGCTTTGCGACAGTATCAAAAATAAATTTCGGATTGTTCTTATTTTCCTCAATTAAGTTGGAAAAATAGGATGATCGAGCAGCAGTGAGGGCTCTTCGATACTGCACGGTACTGTCTTTCCAAGCTAGTCGGAAGACTTCCAGTTTGGTGTGGCGCCATTTCCGTTCCAATTTTCTGGAAGCTTGCTTCAGAGCTCGTGTATTTTCTGTATACCAGGGAGCTAGTTTCTTATGACAGATGTTTTTAATTTTTAGGGGTGCAACTGCATCTAGGGTATTGCGCAAGGTTAAATTGAGTTCCTCGGTTAGGTGGTTAACTGATTTTTGTCCTCTGACGTCCTTGGGTAGGCAGAGGGAGTCTGGAAGGGCATCAAGGAATCTTTGGGTTGTCTGAGAATTTATAGCACGACTTTTAATGCTCCTTGGTTGGGGTCTGAGCAGATTATTTGTTGCAATTGTAAACGCAATAAAATGGTGGTCCGATAATCCAGGATTATGAGGAAAAACATTAAGATCCACAACATTTATTCCATGGGACAAAACTAGGTCCAGAGTATGACTGTGGCAGTGAGTAGGTCCAGAGACATGTTGGACAAAACCCACTGAGTCGATGATGGCTCCGAAAGCTGTGGACTTTTCCATGTGAATGTTAAAGTCACCAAAAATTAGAATATTATCTGCTATGACTACAAGATCCGATAGGAATTCAGGGAACTCAGTGAGGAACACTGCATATGGCCCAGGAGGCCTGTAAACAGTAGCTATAAAAAGTGAGTGAGTAGGCTACATAGATTTCATGACTAGAAGCTCAAAAGACGAAAACGTCATTGTTTTTTTTTTGTAAATTGAAATTTGCTATCGTAGATGTTAGCAACACCTCCGCCTTTGCCGGATGCACGGGGGGTATGGTCACTAGTGTAACCAGGGGGTGAGGCCTCATTTAAAACAGTAAATTCATCAGGCTTAAGCCATGTTTCAGTCAGGCCAATCACATCAAGATTATGATCAGTGATTAGTTCATTGACTATAACTGCCTTGGAAGTGAGGGATCTAACATTAAGTAACCCAATTTTGAGATGTGAAGTATCACAATTTCTTTCAATAATGGCAGGAATGGAGGAGGTCTTTATACTAGTGAGATTACTAAAGCGAACACCGCCATTTTTAATTTTGCCCAACCTAGATCGAGGCACAGACACGGTCTCAATGGGGAAAGCTGAGCTGACTACGCTGACTGTGCTAATGGCAGACTCCACTAAGCTGGCAGGCTGGCTAACAGCCTGCTGCCTGGCCTGCACCCTATTTCATTGTGGAGCTAGAGGAGTTAGAGCCCTGTCTATGTTCGTAGATAAGATGAGAGCACCCCTCCAGCTAGGATGGAGTCCGTCACTCCTCAACAGGCCAGGCTTGGTCCTGTTTGTGGGTGAGTCCCAGAAAGAGGGCCAGTTATCTACAAATTCTATCTTTTGGGAGGGGCAGAACACAGTTTTCATCCAGCGATTGAGTTGTGAGACTCTGCTGTAGAGCTCATCACTCCCCCTAACTGGGAGGGGGCCAGAGACAATTACTCGATGCCGACACATCTTTCTAGCTGATTTACACGCTGAAGCTATGTTGCGCTTGGTGACCTCTGACTGTTTCATCCTAACATCGTTGGTGCCGACGTGGATAACAATATCTCTATACTCTCTACACTCGCCAGTTTTAGCTTTAGCCAGCACCGTCTTTAGATTAGCCTTAACGTCGGTAGCCCTGCCCCCTGGTAAACAGTGTATGATCGCTGGATGATTCGTTTTAAGTCTAATACTGCGGGTAATGGAGTCGCCAATGACTAGGGTTTTCAATTTGTCAGAGCTAATGGTGGGAGCAGTCAGCGTCTCAGACCCCACAGCGGGAGGAGTAGAGACCAGAGAAGTCTCGGCCTCCGACTCCGACTCACTTAATGGGGAGAACCGGTTGAAAGTTTCTGTCGGCTGAATAAGCGACACCGGTTGAGCATTCCTACAGCGTTTCCCTCCAGAAGCCATGAGAAAGTTGTCCGGCTGCGGGGACCGTGCGAGGGGGTTTATACTAACGTTACTATCTGTACTTGCTGGTGGCACAGACGCTGTTTCATCCTTTCCTACACTGAAATTACCCTTGCCTAACGATTGCGTCTGAAGCTGGGCTTGCAGCACAGCTATCCTTGCCGTAAGGCGATCGTTCTCCTGTATATTATAAGTACAACGACTGCAATTAGAAGGCATCATGTTAATGTTACTTAGCTTCGGCTGTTTGAAGTCCTGACGAACCATGTCCAGATAAAACCTCCGGGGTAAGAAAGTTGAATGAAAAAAGTTGAGTGAGGGTAAAAAGTAAAAATATACGGTAATGAAAAAGTAAAAACCGTTAGGTAGCAAAGTAAGATCGGCAACAAAAACGCACAGCAGCGTAAACAAGTCTAGTTCCTAAACAAATGTCACCCACCCAGATAGCACACATCATCAACACTCTTCAGTGTGTAGTCAAGAAGTTTACTATAACAGAGAGTAAGGGTCTTGTTTACTTCTAACCATTCAGGGATGACCATGGGTGGAAAAGGCTTCTGTAGGAACTCCTAGAATTCAAATTTGTACATGTCAAAAGGACTTCACTTCGGGAACTCATTGGGAACTCCCGCATGTCCGTCTCCCCTCAGTTCTCCCTTGGTCTGACAGAAAGACAACAGTGATGATCATTTGTTTGCAGTTAGGGAGTGCTCTTTGGAGGAGACCAACACTCATAAAACTGTTTTGCCATAGTACATTTACAATCAGTTTTTTAATAACCAATGTCAAATAAACTCAGCAAAAAAAGAAACGTCTTCTCACTGTCAACTGCGTTTATGTTCAGCAAACTTAACATGTGTAAATATTTGTATGAACATAACAAGATTCAACAACTGAAACATAAACTGAACAAGTTCCACAGACATGTGACTAACAGAAATTCAAAAATGTGTCCCTGATCAAAGGTGGGGTCAAAATCAAAAGTAACAGTCAGTATCTGGTGTGGCCACTCTTCCACCTGCAAGTTCACGGGCATTTCTGGGGGGGATGGCCCTAGCCCTCACCCTCCGATCCAACAGGTCCCAGACGCGCTCAATGGGATTGAGATTCGGGCTCTTTGCTGGCCATGGCAGAACACTGACATTCCAGTCTTGCAGGAAATCACGCACAGGACGAGCAGTATGGCTGGTGGCATTGTCATGCTGGAGGGTCATGTCAGGATGAGCCTGCAGGAAGGGTATCACATGAGGGAGGAGGATGTCTTCCCTGTAACACACAGCGTTGAGATTTCCTGCAATGACAACAAGCTCAGCCCAATGATGCTGTGACACACCACCCCAGACCATGACGGACCCTCCACCTCCAAATCAATTTCGCTCCAGAGTACAGGCCTCGGTGTAACGCTCATTCCTTCGACGATAAACGTGAATCCGACCTCACCCCTGGTGAGGCAAAACCGCGACTTGTCAGTGAAGAGCACTTTTTGCCAGTCCTGTCTGGTCCAGCGACGGTGGGTTTGTGCCCATAGGCGACGTTGTTGCCGGTGATGTCTGGTGAGGACCTGCTTTACAATAGGCCTACAAACCCCCAGTCCAGGTGTTGTTACACGTGGCCTACCACTGCGAGGACGATCAGCTGTCCATCCTGTCTCCCTGTAGCGCTGTCTTAGGTGTCTCACAGTACGGACGTTGCAATTTATTACCCTGGCCACATCGGCAGTCCTCATGTCTCCTTGCAGCATGCCTAAGGCACGTTCACGCAGATGAGCAGGGACCCTGCGCATCTTTCTTTTGGTGTTTTTCAGAGTCAGTAGAAAGGCCTCTTTAGTGTCCTAAGTTTTCATAACTGTGACCGTAATTGCCTACCGTCTGTAAGCTGTTAGTGTCTTAACAACCGTTCCACAGGTGCACGTTCATTAATTGTTTATGGTTCATTGAACAAGCATGGGAAACAGTGTTTAAACCCTTTACAATGAAGATCTGTGAAGTTATTTGGATTTTTACAAATTATCTTTGAAAGACAGGGTCCTGAAAAAGGGACTTTCTTTTTTTTGCTGAGTTTAGCAGAACTTCTACTCAACATCTACTCAAACTCCACTCTTTATATGTTTATGTCTTTGTAGTTGTGTTCATCTCTGGAAGTGGGATGTATAAGAAGAGTCCACCGGAAGGGAACATCTTGTTGGATGTGTGTAAGTGCATGGGGGTAAGTCATCCGTCTCTCACTCTCTCAGCAGTCATATACTTCCATAGAAAGATGTCTCTCGTGGCAGACTGTTAACATTGCTGGCCAGCACACTCAATATTTGGTGCTGGGTTCTGAGATTACAGAAAGATAAACCTCTGAGAAATTCTGTCCCTGTGCTTAATATTGTACCATGACTGCTCCTGTTCCCTCCATCCTACAGTTGGCCATCAAGAACCGCTGGAAGAGCTCTAAGTATGACCCTAAGAAGAAACACTGGCTGGACTGGGCAGAGGACAAGTATCCGGTATGATTATCAAGAATGAAATAACTTTTTCTGATTAACTCCAGTGACGACTAGAATGACTTCATGGAGCTTTTAACTGCCCCCATTAACAATGTTTCAGATTAAGATATGATAAAATAATATAAAGATAAGAAAACGTTATTGTCCCTAAGATTTTCATAAAATTGCATTGTCTTTGGAGATCTGGCCTAGAGGTGAACGTCTACAGGAAAAGGTATATGTGTATGGATAAAGAAGTCTCTCCTGGTAGTGACCCATAATGTATGGTTTCCTATGTGTTTCTCTACAGAGACGTCTGATCCATGAGATTAAGATGGTCCTAAGGGTTCTAGTGCTCTACATCCCTCTGCCCATGTTCTGGGCTCTGTTTGACCAGCAGGTAAGGACCCAACGCTTACCCTTACCCTAACCAGCCTCACGAGAACAGTAATCACCACCCTCGCTGTTAAAAAGCCCCGGCCTAAGCAATACCTTTCATGATTCCGAAACCCGGGATACAGTCCAATACAGTGGGTATGGACTGAGTTAAGACAGTAATTTCAACCAGCTTTGCCCTCTGGGACCCCAAGTTCTGCTTGCCTCACTGCTTGATCTTAAGGTTCCTCTCCTCTCCTCTGGCCAACAACAAACAGCACCACACTACCATCTGATTAGGGAAAACTCCAAACCCACATCTATCCAACATTCCCGAACCCAAACTTCGTGGGAACATTCCTCTTATATAACACAGTGATTCAAACTAACAAGTAGAACAAAAACGTTCATCTTAGTTTTAAAGGAAGGGAATTTATGTTGTTTATAGGTAAGAACATTTCGTTTGGCTTTCCATTAGGCATGTTAGAAGCCAAGGACATGTTGGATTAATGAGGTTTGCCATTGAAGTGAATGGTGACGGCGAACCAGCTATCCAGTGCCATAGAATACAATGAATGGGCCAGTGATAACATGATAACTTTCAGCCATCTTTGTTTTGTGATGCTTTAGGGATCCCGTTGGACTCTCCAGGCCACCCGGATGAACATGGCCTTCGTAAGTTCCTTTTTCTTTCTTTCAATGTACAGTACATAACAACAGTGGTATGAGTCTCGTTGTGAATGGTCTTCGTAAGTTTATTTCCTTGTGTAGCAATGTGCTTTACAACTGTGGTAAAAGGTGATTGTACAATATTTATGATTTCATAGTATTCTGAATTGTTTTATTATCGTTGACTGTAATCTGAAATTGAGATCTTGTTGTAAAATCTGTCTCCATGTTACAGGGATCAACATTTGTCCTGAAGCCTGATCAAATGCAGGTACCTGCAGTTCCTTACTTTCTTCCCACTCTCTGCGGGGTCGACAGAAAGACGATGTTTTCAGGAATACAGTATTTTCAACCTAACTTCCGCTTCCCCTGAAAAATTGATATGGGGCCTTCGCTCAATAGTTTTTTCACACCTGCTAACTTAGGTTACTCACTTCCTAACAGTATATAATACATTACTACTGCTTATAATCTTTATACTAAACTCAGCAAAAAAAGAAACGTCCCTTTTTCAGGACCCTGTCTTTCAAAGATAATTTGTAAAAATCCAAATAACTTCACAGATCTTCATTGTAAAGGGTTTAAACACTGTTTCCCATGCTTGTTCAATGAACCATAAACAATTAATGAACATGCACATGTGGAACGGTTGTTAAGACACTAACAGCTTACAGACGGTAGGCAATTACGGTCACAGTTATGAAAACTTAGGACACTAAAGAGGCCTTTCTACTGACTCTGAAAAACACCAAAAGAAAGATGCTCAGGGTACCTGCTCATCTGCGTGAACGTGCCTTAGGCATGCTGCAAGGAGACATGAGGACTGCCGATGTGGCCAGGGTAATAAATTGCAACGTCCGTACTGTGAGACACCTAAGACAGCGCTACAGGGAGACAGGATGGACAGCTGATCATCCTCGCAGTGGAAGGCCACGTGTAACAACACCTATACAGGATCGGTACATCCGAGCATACACCTGCGGGACAGGTACAGGATGGCAACAACAACTGCTCGAGTTACACCAGGAACGCACAATCCCTCCATCAGTGCTCAGACTGTCCGCAATAGTCTGAGAGAGGCTGGACTGGGGGCTTGTAGGCCTGTTGTAAGGCAGGTCCTCACCAGACATCACCGGCAACAACGTCGCCTATGGGCACAAACCCACCGTCGCTGGACCAGACAGGACTGGCAAAAAGTGCTCTTCACTGACGAGTCGCAGTTTTGTCTCACCAGGGGTGATGGTCGGATTCGCGTTTATTGTCGAAGGAATGAGCGTTACACCGAGGCCTGTACTCTGGAGCGGGATTGATTTGGAGGTGGAGGGTCTGTCATGGTCTGGGGTGGTGTGTCACAGCATCATCGGACTGAGCTTGTTGTCATTGCAGGCAATCTCAACGCTGTGCGTTACAGAGAAGACATCCTCCTCCCTCATGTTGTACCCTTCCTGCAGGCTCATCCTGACATGACCCTCCAGCATGACAATGCCACCAGCCATACTGCTCATTATGTGCGTGATTTCCTGCAAGACTGGAATGTCAGTGTTCTTCCATGGCCAGCGAAGAGTCTGGATCTCAATCCCATTGAGCATGTCTGGGACCTGTTGGATTGGAGGGTGAGGGCTAAGGCCATTCCCCTCAGAAATGTCCGGGAACTTGCAGGTGTCTTGGTGGAAGAGAGGGGTAACATCTCACAGCAAGAACTGGCAAATCTGGTGCAGTACATGAGGAGGAGATGCACTGCAGTACTTAATGCAGATGGTGGCCACACCAGATACTGACTGTTAATTTTGATTTTTACCCCACCTTTGTTCAGGGACACATTATTCAATTTCTGTTAGTCACATGTCTGTGGAACTTGCTCAGTTTATGTCTCAGTTGTTGAATCTTGTTATGTTCATACAAATATTTACACATGTTAAGTTTGCTGAACATAAACGCAGTTGACAGTGAGAAGACGTTTCTTTTTTTGCTGAGTTTAGAACTGGAACCATGGCCTTGACTAAGATCACACTTGTTTTCTCCTGAACCCAAACCCTTTTATAATGGACATTACCACCATAAGGCTATCTTTTTATTGAGAACATTGAGCACAAATATTTACTGGTGTCTTTTATAAGTATGCTGCATTAACCTTTATGATTTTATGATATTTTTAGGGGATTTTTTATTGTCATTTATAGGCGTGTGCCCTGTGTTTTGTTCTTGCTTGTTTTTTCAGATGTTAAACGCTCTGCTGATCCTCGTGTTTGTGCCTATCTTTGACATGGTTGTGTACCCACTCATAGGCCTGTGTAGGATCAATCTCACGTGAGTGGACCTTGTGTGTCTGAACACTAGCTGTCTCATCCTGGCTTCCTCCGTCCTTATTTCCTCAATTCCTTGCCTTTCCTATCAAAGCTCATTGGAGGAGGGACCTTGGATCCTCTTCTCCAATGCGTTTTAAGGATTATTGGGGAAACAAGGATGAAGGAAGCAAGGCTATGTTTTCAGATACAGCCCGTCTCTAAACGAGCAGGAGCTTTAGCTGACGGTGGACACTACAGCATTCCACAGTCATCTTTTATGAGGAAACTAAGGGAGTAATGGTGCAAGAACAGGCATCATGTGGCTTACACAGCTTCCTGTTGGCCATAAAGAAAACATTTGTAGCTGCTCTACCAAACCTTGTGATCTTATCATGTCATAGAGATGGGTGAAAGATACGTGGAAACAATGTTGTGCAAACGTCTTCTCCTACAGAGATATAAAACAACTGACCAAATTAATCATTTCTGAGAACAGAAATTGTTGTTACTGTGTAGTAGCAACTGTGTACTACTGGTTAGTACTGTGTAGTAGTGCGTGGTAACAACTGTGTTAGGGACAATGTGAGTTGACCGTCAAGCAGTCTGTTAAAGATGCACTCTCGAACGTTTGTAGAAATTCAGCCAGTAGTTTTGAAAGTGGTGCTCACAAGCCAAAAGTGGTCCCCATGTTTTGTGTACTTCGCCATCAAGTCATATACTACGTCATCCTTTTCGAATGCTATGTTATGTCATGCAAAAAAAATTATCCAATTCGTACTATATGTTATGAATTTGTGCTTAAGATCCAAGAGGGCATCTTTAAAAGTCTATAAGAGTGTAGTGTAAGGTATCTAAGGGTAGTGGGGTCAGATTGTTTGATTGTCAGATTCTTCTATCTCTTCTCAGGCCGCTGAAGAAGATGGCTGTGGGTATGATCTTTGCAGCGCTGGCCTTCGGTTCTGCCACCTTGGTGGAGGTCAATGTCACGGTAAGACTAAACATCTCTGGCTCAATTTCACTTTAGATTTTGTTTGTATAACTTGCCAAAGGCCAGAACAATCCCTAATCGTGTTTTTGCAAGATTATCATAATTCTCAATAACTTCTGGAACGACCTCTTTAAATCCATAGTGACAGAATCATGGCGTTCTACCCTACCTATAGCAGCTGTAGCTGTGGGAAGAGACTACCTTGATTCTAATGTCCCCTCTATCTTCTCTTTGCCTCTGGTAGAAAACGGTGGTGGAGACTGCGCCACAGGGACAATGTCTGCTACAGGTCTACAATCTGGCTGTCAGTGACGTCAAACTGAACATCCCCGGGAGTAACCTCTTCTCACAACCCATCAAATCCTATGAGGTAAACTAGATTGGCAGATTTGTAAAACAATACAACAGTAAAGCACATTACAGGATAATACCAAACAGGATGTTTTACTGTAACCTAACCATAGAATTAATGTACCCATGAGGGTGTGGCCAAATTGCTGTGGTCTGGGTGGCTTTGTACATTCCTGTAATTCTATTTCTATGAACTTAACTTAAGTTGATAATACTATGCGTATAACACATGTATTTATAAACGTTGACAGCAGCTCTTACAGAAAGCAGTCCTACCAGATAGGAGTGTGTTCTTCTGAATCAGCGTGTCTTTTGTTTTGGCTATATAGCTGAACGTAAGCCTTGTCAATTCACTCTGCCACTGTGTCTGACCATTAGGATCCACCAGCATATCAGCATATTCAACTAGGGGGACACAACAAGACCATCAATATGGCGGTCACCCAAAATGAAATCCTTTACCAGTGTGTCCAGACCTTCACAGAGCAGAAAGCCTACACTCTCGTCCTGCACAGCAATGGTTCTGGGATTGTGTGTAAACTAGTGAGTCTGAAGTCTGATCTGAAGCACGATAATGATTACAAAAGTTATTGAACGACCAGTAGCTCTTAATAGCCTACTACAGAAATGATTTCTGTATTTCCAACTTTCATGATCTTTTCTGTTTATTTTTTATTTATTTTTTCATAATATAGGCGACAGACAACATACATAAAAGTGAAAAAATGGAAGCGTACCTGAGGTAATGATGTTTTTATGTGTGAATTTAACTGGAGGAAAGAATAAGAGTTCATCTTGTGAATCATCTTGTACAATGGAAAAATACATGTTCCCCATAACTCTCAGCTATAGATCAATGAATACACTTTATCCCATCTCTGCATACCTGCATTAGAAATGTATTGGAGCTGAAGCATTTAACATGTACACTGTCTCAAACAGATTCATCAACACACGGAGCGAGGCTGTGAACATAACAGTGGGTGCTGTGGATTTTTACGTACCTGCTGACTATGGCATATCTCCCCATAACAGTGTGGAAAGAAAAGAGTGAGTATGACTTGCATATTTCCTTTCCATTGTAGTTCACCTTAACAAATATTAAAGTATCTCATCCCAGTCCACTGACAGAATATCCTATAATTGATATTCCTAATTTTCTAACATTGAAAATCTGAGTGATATATTAACAAATTGGTAATAGATACAATACTAGATCATATCTCAGTAGACACAGATCACTTTTACCTCTGCCTTCTCTAAATCCTTCACCTATCCCATCTCTCACAGGTACACAAATGATAAGTGTACATCAGGCTCACAGGATTTCCTCATCACCCTGGGCCTGCTTGACTTTGGAGCCTCGTACACTGTCATTCTCAAAGGAGTGAGTCAGGCCACTGGTTTTACATGAGACCACAAAAGACCATACTGTAGATACTATATGTGTTTCCTGCTACAGCCTGAAGCCAGTATAACTATAAATACCTGGACTAGCCTGCGATAATTGAACACACAACCTTGGCATTGTTAGCATTTTCAGTGCCTGCACTGGCATACAGTACTAACCTCCTTTACTTTTTTCCCAGCATCCTGGAGAGATCATTCTCCAGAAAATGGAGGATGTGAAGGCCAACAATGTCCACATAGCCTGGCAGATTCCACAATACGTCCTGATCACAGCAGGAGAAGTCATGTTCTCCATCACAGGCCTCGAGTTCTCCTACTCACAGGTCAGTAGTTGTCCTACTCACAGGTCAGTAGTTGTCTTACTCACAGGTCAGTAGTTGTCTTACTCACAGGTCAGTAGTTGTCTTACTCACAGGTCAGTAGTTGTCCTACTCACAGGTCAGTAGTTGTCCTACTCACAGGTCAGTAGTTGTCCTACTCACAGGTCAGTAGTTGTCCTACTCACAGGTCAGTAGTTGTCCTACTCACAGGTCAGTAGTTGTCTTACTCACAGGTCAGTAGTTGTCCTACTCACAGGTCAGTAGTTGTCCTACTCACAGGTCAGTAGTTGTCTTACTCACAGGTCAGTAGTTGTCTTACTCACAGGTCAGTAGTTGTCCTACTCACAGGTCAGTAGTTGTCCTACTCACAGGTCAGTAGTTGTCCTACTCACAGGTCAGTAGTTGTCCTACTCACAGGTCAGTAGTTGTCCTACTCACAGGTCAGTAGTTGTCCTACTCACAGGTCAGTAGTTGTCCTACTCACAGGTCAGTAGTTGTCTTACTCACAGGTCAGTAGTTGTCCTACTCACAGGTCAGTAGTTGTCCTACTCACAGGTCAGTAGTTGTCTTACTCACAGGTCAGTAGTTGTCCTACTCACAGGTCAGTAGTTGTCCTACTCACAGGTCAGTAGTTGTCCTACTCACAGGTCAGTAGTTGTCCTACTCACAGGTCAGTAGTTGTCCTACTCACAGGTCAGTAGTTGTCTTACTCACAGGTCAGCAGTGATTGGTAATTGGTTATTGGTTGAGTATTGATAATAAGCCTAAAATGCCTATATAGTGTAGGCACCTCTGAATATCTGAAAGAATTGGGGTGTCCAATATGATGAAAATTCTACCTAGCCTTTCACAGGGCAAGATGAAGCTAAAACCATATTGCTGATACCAACCTGAACCCTTTCAGATCTACATGAAATGCGTTGGGGGATTACAAGGTTATGGGTTGATTATTTGGAATTCCGCCTTTACAAGGAGAGAATATAATGTTTGAGTAAAGAACGTGTGCATCATCACTATTATCCCCCAGAGCTGTGTGATCTGTCCCTGCTTTTCCCCACCAATGATAAACAATATATAGGTCTATGTTCAATACAGGCCCCAGCTAACATGAAGTCAGTGCTGCAGGCCGGCTGGCTGCTGACTGTAGCCTTTGGCAATGTCATTGTGCTGATCGTCGCAGAGGGGGCAGGTCTGGATCAGGTAGGTCCCAGTCCCAGTAGTAGAAGAGTGCTTTTGTTTTCACTGTGCCGTTTAGAAAATCTTGTCATTGCACCATTGAACCCATAGACTGCATAAAACAGTTAAAAACAGTAAAACAGAACCAAATGTCTGTGGTAGTCCACTAGAGGGCAATCAATCACAACATCATTACTGTCTTGGTCCCTTTCTCAAGTAGAGTACAGCAGGGTAATAAATATGGCTTTCAAATAACAACATAGACCTGTGTTAAATGTGTTTAACGTTGAGTCGAACTTCTAATTCCCAGTGGATGGAGTTCCTGCTGTTCGCTGGCCTCCTGGTGGCAGTCTGCATCATCTTCTCCATCATGGCTTACTTCTACACCTACGTAGACCCTGACGAGCTAGACAAGCTGTTCCCAGACAAGGCAGCCAATGACGACGATGAAGACAACTTGAAAAAGAACCAGAAATACCACATGGACCAGACAGACAACAGTATGTACTTGAACCCAGTAGAGAAGAGCACTAAGATGTAGCTTGGTGACTGACGTACTGCGTTACGACTTCCCCCTCGATAGACCTGTAAGCCCCTATTGTGGAATGTTTTTATGCATTGGTAAATCGAAGCAAAGCATTACGATTTGGTGAATGGTGTTTGAGTATATTTTCACTGAGCCTTACTGTATGTAGTTTGTTGTTGTCACACCCTGTCTGTGTGATCTTATGTATTAACCAGAGTTAACACTCCAACCTAAACACCTCAACATCCACAGGTGGAACCAGGATCAGTAGGAACAAAACAACATTGTTGAAATACTTTATGGCAAAATACATTTAATTTTTGTGGATTTATAACATTTTACAGAATTTTGCAGTACTGCACATAATTAAACAAACGTTAGTTTCCTGTTTATAATGTTGTTCATAGTAGACAAGGAACACAACTGTCTCTTACAGTTAATGATAAATGAAAGAGAACCTATCCAAAAACAACACAATAACAGGACATTGTAAAAATGGTCCCTCTTCATACTGGCTACTTGAGAGGCAACAGTAAACATGTAGTCCCGCACAAATGATGCAGCGCCACCACCTTGGGCTAATGGAGATATTGCGTGTGACTAGTAAATTTCAGTTAATTACTATAGCTCCACGCCTTGGCCAATCAGTGTAATTTTGTAAAAGCCGAATCTCTGTGGCAAGACGTACGTACAAACAAAAGGAAGGATGGAGACAAATCCACAGTACTCTCCCCGATTTCATCGTGAGGGACAACTGTGGAGTCAGGGAAAAGTCTCAAGACACTCTAGAGAAGACACGCTGCTCCTAATCATCAGCATAACATTTTCTAATCTTGAGAAACATTTTCCTGTAATTTTACTGTAAATAAAAAATTAAATGCTAAATAAAAAGGTGTACATTTCTCTAGTTGAATATTTTATACTTTTATTTCTGATGGTGTCACTAGAAAGCTTACTACTCCTATGGCTTTGCAGGACTAGCTCACTGTTGGTGGAATTGGTATGCACATTTATCATTTTTACTCATTCATGGCTTTGGCACGTGGGATTTCCTTCCCTTATCACAGATCCATGACTACCGACAGAAAGCAATCACACCACTTCCTAGTAACGGACATATTACATCCATCACTCCTTAGACAACCTTCATTAATCACTGTTTCATAACAGGCTGCCATTCTACCATTCCAAAATGGCACCTATAGGGCTCTGGTCAAAAGTAGTTCACTAAATAGATAATAGGGTGCCATTTGGGATGCAAACAGCTGGGGAATGTAATGCAGAAAATGTAGCCGACATCTGAGAGATATCACTATTATTACAAAGATTAGGATCATACAAAGTAACTCTAAGTGCTATTTGAGTGCTATTTGCTCGGCGTGTATAGAATTAAATGAATCAAACTAATAGCACAAGACAACAAAACATGGTAAGAATGTAAGAAATAATCTTGTCTTGGATTTGACCTCATGGAACTGAGTCCCCAAGATTATAATAGTCATATAAATCATTATAACAGACTACAATAAACCATATCTATGGGGGTAGAAAAAGAAGGAGCATCTCTTTACTTTTTCCTTCTCTGACACTGGAATAACTATGAGCCAGGCAGGATTTCCCATGTGGGCACTGCAGAGCAGAGAAGTTCATTCCGTGGTTTCTAAATCTCTAAAACACTGCTAACTCCACAGAGAGAATCTCAGCAGCCGTATTAGAGGACATAAGAGCCGCTGTCAGAGGTTTTACTACTATGATCTACCTTCACTACCTCAGGTACTCAAGTCAACTGTCTTACTGATCTCCTTCCCCCTTTTTTAACACTTAAGGGAACTTATTTACAATCTACTTCTTCGATGAGTGTTGTGGTGCATTTCAAGTGTTACTCAACTAAGTCCAAAACGATATACTTACAGATTACTTACTGACCTGTTTTCACCCTTTTTAACAATTGAGGGAACTTAATTAAAGGAGTAGTTCACTATTTTACAACGTGATGTTAGATGTTTCTTAACCTGTAAATTAGTTGATGGGCCAAGATAACTGAACCCTGAATTATAGTTTTTCTCTAAACAGCCACTACAAATGCCAGCTAACCTTAGCCACCACAAGCTAACAATCAACGGAAGTGAGAGCATGTAAAAAGTTAAAATCACCTGAAATCAATTAAAATCAACTCCACATTTAGTTTTATGTTACTTAAAGGTGATTTGGCCATTGAAAAAAAACATGCTCACATGCCCTATCACTTCCATTGATTGTTAGCTTGTGGTGGCTAAAGTTAGCTGAAGTTTGTAGTGGATGTTTAAAGAGAGCTGAACCATACATTACAGTTTCTCCTGGCCCATAGACTACTTTCCAGGCAATTAACCATCTAACATCAAGTTGTAAAATAGTTAACTACTCTTTTAACAGTCAATCTACTTCTTCTGTGAGTGTTAGACTCTGCTGCAGTATCCATATATTAGCTTACCACTTAGTATGAAGTAATGTAGTATGGCATTCATCCTAAGTAGTATGCTAGTATGAACATTGTAATGCAGACTATGAGGCTATGGAGGGGCTGTCCCTGATCTGACTGTCTCTCCATCAGTAGTTCTGCAGTAGGTCGTTGGTGATGATGGAGATGGGGCAGTGTGCTCCGTCACCCTCGTCTCTGTCCCCAGGTTGTGGCCTTCCTATATCTCTATAGCCTGGCTCTGGTAACACTAGAGGGTCTGAAGCTGAACTGGAGATTGGACATGCCTCCCCTCCATGCTGGTGTGGGCTCTACTATCACAACCAGGTCTGGGTGTGATGCTTTGTGTTATGCTGCTAGGCCTGACGATGTCTTTGGATGGTGATGGTCTGTCTTTCTCTTTGGGGTTCTGCTCTGTAGTTTTCTGTTTGCCATTCTGGTTCCAGGTCACAGGGATGAGGTGGGGGCCGAAGGGTACAGTAGATTGTGAGGAAGAGGAGGGTGAGTAGGAGTCCTCTGCTGGTGGTGATGAAGAGCTAGTGTTCTAAGCTTGGCCTTTGGAGTCACGATATGCCCCTGTACGGGTCCCTGGATGGCCCCCTGCTGGGGTATCCTGGGTCTGTTGGTCACCGTGACTTGTCCCTCTCTTCTCTATTCAGGCCCCCACAGCCAACTTCAGGTACTGCATGTTCACATCAGTACCACCAACCCCTCCTTCAGAAAAATAAAGTTGAAACCAAAATAACCAATGTTTCAGCACTATCCACCTTACTCAGGGTTGACATACCTCAGGGACTATGGTCAGTACTGTATGTTTACAAGGTCTCTGTCTCTTAATAACTAGTCTCACACACGTAATCCTTTGTTCTGTAGCCTCTTTCGAGCTCTTAATTTCTTACCTAAAAAGCCAAGTTTTAGACTAGGCAATCTCTAGCATAAGGTCAGTCAACAACTCAAATGCTTGAATGCTAATTGGAGCTAGACAGATTTGTCAATATGGGTGGGTTGGAATTCAGTCATCTCCTCTCTGTTGTTCTATGCTGCATTCCTGGGACTTTTGTCTTTCCCTGGACCTCAGCCAAACGGGACAAATTCCTCACTGTGATCTATGTTCTTATAAGGACAACAAATGGTCGGACTGCCCTGAGAATGACCCTGAGTGTGCATGACAAATGTACCATCAGATTCTGCAAGGTACAGGGGGCTCGTTGTGGCTTGTGGCAGTGCCAAGTGAACTGTCAATATTTTGACATACAGTAGGGTGTGAAGAGGATAAGTCGGGGTCAATGTAACCTGGTCCAAGATCTGTTTATGCCGTCTTCCCAAGTCTTATGGTCATTGTCAATGACAATTGGTATATTTTCAACTGTATATAGACTTTTTCCTATTGTATTATTGACTGTATGTTTGTTTATTCCATGGGTAACTCTGTGTTGTTGTTTGTGTCACACTGCTTTGCTTTATCTTGGCCAGGTCGCAGTTGTAAATGAGAACTTGTTCTCAACTAGCCTACCTGGTTAAATAAAGGTGAAATAAATCAAAACAAATAAAAAGACAGCACAAACAGATCTGGGACCAAGGGTCAGGATACTGTACCTCAGTGGGATTGAGCCAGTCATCATCATTGTCGTTACTAAGTGTTGTCCTCAGAGCTCAGACGATGGCTTTGGCGAGGGCCTCGCCTACTCTTGCCTCATCATCAACTTCCTGTATCAGATCAGGAAGAAGAAAGAAACTCCTATCATGGGAAAGAAGTCGCTGATAAAGACATTATGTGCAGCAGGCATAATTGATTGTGTCTGTGACGTTGTCTCAGAGCCAGTTATCAGGAGGCACCAGAGGTGACACACTACCTGAATACACATTCCTCTCATCTAGATATATCAATGTGTTATGCAGTGCACCACTCCTTTACATGCACACCCACAAATCATTATGACAGCCATAGCTTTACTCTGAGGCCTGTTCATTACTCAAAAACCCACAGTCATCATCAGGGAGTCTCAACACCCGTCACATCCATCACCCGTGAGGCTGCATCCCAAATGACACCCTATTCCCTATATAGTGCACTACTTTTAACCAGGGCCCTATGGGCGGTAGGGGTAGCTTGTGGTGGGAAAACCACATCAAGCTGTAAATATGGCCCTCTGAAACGTTTAATTTCCTCTGAAGCATATGAGGTGACTTTACTGTACTTACCAACTCAATCCAGGAGTTGACGGAGACGTTAACAGGGTCGACAGACTCCACATGGTGCCCCCAGTGTCTGGGAACAAATAGCACCTATTGGAATAGGAGGGCAACAGGGCCCGATGTCAGAAGAAACGCAATGTCAATATTTTGACATACAGTAGGGTGTGAAGAGGATAAGTCGGGGTCAAGGTAACCTGGTCCAAGATCTGTTTATGCCGTCTTCCCAAGTCTTATGGTCATTGTCAATGACAATTGGTATATTTTCAACTGTATATAGAGGAATATGGATAAGAAATGTATTTCTTAGTAGGAGCACTGAAGGAGCCAAAAATGTCTGGAATTGTCTTCTAGCACCACAGATCACAGTCCAGGGGTCAGAGAGCAGAGCAGAGCATAGCCAGTCAATAAGTAGTAGAGCTGAAGGAGTCAAGGACTGTAAGGATTAGAATGCTGAGTGCTCTGTGTGACGACCCTCCCACTCTGTCTGCCGAATTCTTTCTCTTTGCTCTTGTTTTCCTTATTAGGATGTCGGTGGGCGGAGCTAGGAGGGTCTTCAGCGAAATGGGACACACCTGGGCGTGGGTGTGTCCCGGGATAAATAGACCTCTTCACCATTCATTGAGGAGACTCTCTCCATGCAGACATGCTGTTTGATTTTGGTTGGGCTGGTTGCATCTTTCAACGCTCCTCATTATCACATCTATACACGCAACCACTCACTTACGCTACTGACTAAACACCATTGTTTATTTGTATATGAGTTACCTCAGTTAATAAATATATCTTTGTTATTCCATATCTCCATGTTGTCTCCCTTTTGTTATGGGCTTTGAGCTGGTTCGTGACAAGTGGGGGCTCATCTGGGGTTTTGAAGGTATGTTTCTCACATTATGGTGCGAGTCAGCTGGGATTTTGAAGTTATGATTTTCGCTTTGTGGTGTGAGTCATCCAGGATCATAAAGTTGGTTCCTCGACATTTTGGTGTATTGCACTTTGTTGCATTATCAAGGACTAATACTAGTGTCATTAGGTTAACTGGTATGTGTATTGTTTGGTAGAAAATGTGGAGTTAATGTTAAACTCTGTAGGTGCTTTGTTTGCATCTTTTGTTTGAAATGTATTTGTTATTTTTTAATATTTTTTTTGAGTTGTAATGTTTGGTGCCCAGTGTTGGTTGCCTTTTTGTTTGGTAAACTTGCCACTGTGGTGGATAGTTTGTTTGCCCAGGCTGGAAACTCTTGCTCTACTCGCTGTTGGGACATCAGTCTGAGGTGAATACAATCTGCAGTGTACCTCCGTGGGAGAAATGGGTAGGGTAGTGCCATTTGCTACCTGGAGCTATAGCCTTTATTTTTTTTCACCTGTTAGGCTTTGTGATGTGTTTCATTTTGGAATAGGTTGGGCATGGTTATTTTTTTGTTGTTGGTGGTGTCTGTGGACTCAGCAGTTGTCTCGGTGGCACATCTGTGGCTTGGGGGGAATCTGCCAGCGTGCTGGTGGGGGTTTTCCCTTGCTAGCGGTGTACAGTGTGTAATTACCCACCGAGAATCTGCACGAAGACTAGGGTTGAGTTATTGTAGGATTTGGGGAAGCTCCATATATCTCATCTGTCTTCTGTGGTGCCCAGTGTGATTGGCATTTCTCTTGTGGTTTGGTGTGCTCAGCAGAGGGAAGATTTTTTTTTGTATTTACTTGTGACTATGGTGTCTAATGTAGACAAGTTCATTCGCTTTCCATCAGAGGAACTGTTCGAATTCTGTACTAAAGAGCATCTGTTGAAGATCGCTGATCACTACCAGGTTGAAATTAGTGATAAATGTCAAATTCTGTTAGGTTGATATTGAAAGCGAATCTGATGGGAGTTACCACTGGGGCAGCCTCTGCTGAGGACTCGCCGTCTCCCCGGTTCAATGGCCGCTCCATCTGTTAGCCCTAGTAGTCTTTCTTTTGAACTCCAGAAAGAACTGCTTCTGTTACAACTAGAGTATGATTGTGTTAAGCTAGAGCATGATCGTGTAAAGTATGAAAAGGAATTGGCATTTAAACAGGATTTGGAGCGTACTAAAATCAAGTTGCAACAAGAGCGGCTAGTTGGTTAGGGAAGGAAAGCTCTCAGGGAGAGTTTGCTCTGGGATGGTGACCCAGATTTACCTAGGGGTCGCTCTTGGTTGTGCCTGGGCTTATTTGATATTGTTGTAAACTTATGGTTGCTGGCAAAATTTAATGGAAGGACCCTGAGATGTTCTTTTCGTTGGAACTTGTTGCTGACGCGCTCTCTCGTATGCCCTGTTCCTGAATGTCTACATGACTGACCGTTGTTTATTATGTTTGGTATTGTCCTGTTCTGTCGCTCCTGTCTGTTCCCTTCTGGTCTCGTTTTCTTCTTTCCTCTTAAAGGTTGCTTCCTGTTGCCAAAGGTTGCTGAGGTCTGGGGAGGACGAGGTTGGCTGGGGCAGTGGGACTAGGATCCAGGGCAGTATTTTATTTGTGTGATTGGTGTGGTGTTCCGGGGTCCTTGTTTGTCCCTGGTTTTATTTGTATATAGGTTGCCTCAGTTAAATATATTTTTGTTATTCCTTATCTCCAAGTCGTCTCTTTTTTTTTTGTTACGGGCTTCGAGCTGGTTCGTGACATATGAAACAGAAATTTGAGACTGGTTCAACACAGCCACTAGATGGCAGCTTGTGACCTCCCTCCACTCCCTCTAAGAGACTTTTGTCCAATTCCTAATGTGGCTCTGGTCTTCAAGTGAACAGGCCATATTGATCCTCTGGTTCCACTGCAGTCTTAATTCATTCAGCCTAGAGAGCAGTCTGCTGCGTGCTTTGTTTGATTTGGACAGACTTAGCAATATTTCAATAAATCACATAGTGATAAGTGTTTTTTTCTAGGGGGGAACTGGGCTTAGTCTTGACACAACAGACGATTGGTCCTAGTTCAACCCTACAGACATGGACCTGTGGAAAACAACTGAAATTAGTTACTAAAAATCTGAAAGTGAATCACCTGAGATAATAGTGCAGGATAACCTGTACGATAATGCTTGGTTTCCCATCTACAGCTTTGTACAACAGATGTCTGTTATAACAGTGTATAACCTCTAAAGACCTAATTCTTTGAAGTCCCCTTAAAACTAGGTGTCATGTACCTACATAATAGGTTTAACTTATAAACCAAATGAACGGCCCCCACTGTTTTGTTTCTTAGTGGTAGCACTTGTAACTAACTTCCTTAGCATTCCGCAGGAGCACTATGTTCTCAGAGATAGTAAGTGGGATAGAAACTCATTGTTTTGCCACTGTCTTGACTCAAAGAGAGAGTTTATGGATGTGCTGGCTGATGCTGCTAGAATCTGAAGGGTGAAAGAGTGGTGGGTATCAGAGACAAAAGACAACACAACCCCTCTCCTAATTAGCTTCTAGAGTCAGTATCAAGACAGGAAAAGGCCAGCGGTCACAAACCAAAGTATCAAAAATGAGACAAAGATACATTTTAAATTATTTAAACATCTTTGACCTGCAAACTCACTCAGACCTCATACTGTGCAGCAGCAATGTGGGGTTGAGTAAGGCTGAACTTCCAATGATTAATATTCCATTGACTAGGGCTGCTGCGTCTGAATTGGTGAATCTGGTCAATATAAGTGGATTATATAGGGAATAGCGTGCTATTTGGAACTCCTAGAAGTCTGGGTGGCTGATGGCACAATCTTACTTTGATGCAGCATACCTGTCCTCTTCATCCATAATGAATCTCTGCTCTGTTCTGCCAGAACAATCCTCAGCAGCCAGTGTTATAGATTATTGCTAGGTCTTAATTGGATTTATAAACCAAAGTCCTTATCACCAGTCCTGCATCCTAACAGATGAGAGGCTGTGCGCTGAGGCAGAGAAACATGCTCCTTTTGAGAGTCAATAATGTTTAACATTAAAGCTTCTGTTCTGTCACGATTACTCAATTATTAACCGATAAAACAAACATTTCATTGTCCCGCTCTCCTGTTCCGGCACTCAACGTGGCCGGTCTACTAACCACCGGTCCTGGCAATCCACGTTACGCACACCTGGAAACCATCATTGCACACACCTGCTCCCCATCATTACGCACACCTGAACTTCATCATCACCCTGATTACTCTCCCTTTATTTAGCCCTCAGTAGCTCAGTATTCAGGCAGTTTTGGTTTTGTTTATACCTAATTTGAGCATATTCATGGTTTTATTATTAAACTCACCGTCTTCCTGACTCCCTGTGTATATGTTACAGAATACTGCCTCTCAAGATATGGAAGCTGCAGAAGTTAAGGATATCTCCCAGATGGTTGACGAACAGGAACACCTACTCCGTCAACACCATGGCCAGCTGGCTCAACTGGGTACGGTAATGGATAAGGTCCTCCGCGTTCTCCACCACCTGTGAGAATTCATCTCCAACTAGCGGAGGTTCCTCTACCACGAGTCGTCCCAGTGAGCCAGACCCCCAGCCGATCCAGCAGTCCGCCCAGGTCAGCGACGTAATATATATATGACGCGACTCCATCGGAATGCCGTGGCTTCCTACTCTAGTGCTCTCTCTATTTCGCTCATCAGACAGGAGCCCCCACCACCGAGAGGTCCAAGGTTGCTGCGGTCATTTCCCTGCTGACTGGACGGGCTTTGGCGTGGGCTACGGCCGTCTGGGAGAGAGGAGAGGAGGAGCTGGGTTCCTATGGCTCTGTTTATGGCGATCTTCAATCATCCACCTGAGGGCAGAGCAGGAGGTGAGTGACTACTCCGTCAGGGTGCCCAGATCACTGCGGAGTACGCCCTCACCTTCCAGACTGTGGCAGCCTCCAGCAGATGGAATAAGACGATTCTCTAAATCCTGCTACTTTATCCCTCCCTCTGGTCTCCCTACTGCTCTCCAGGTCGCTGAGGCACAGTTCCAGCAGGTCTTCCGACACTATGACCTTCCGGAGGACATCGTCTCCGATAGTGGCCTCCAATTCACGTCACGGGAATGGAAAGCCTTCATGGAGAAGCTGGGGGTCACCGTCAGCCTCACTTCTGGGTACCGGCCTCAGTCCAACGGGCAGGTGGAGAGGATGAACCAGGAGCTGGGGAGGTTCCTTAGGCGCTGGCCTAGTTTCATCCCTGGATGGGGTACACCCAGAATTCACACTGCCACTCCTCCACCGGGCAGACCCCCTTCCAGTGTGTCCTGGGATATCAACCATCCCTGGCTCCGTGGACCCTGAGCCAGACCGACTCTCCTGCGGCAGACGAGTAGTTCAGAAGGAGCAGGTGGAGCCGGCGGACTGAGGCTTCCATATTCCATCCTGGTGATCGTGTCTGGCTCGCCACCGGAACCTCCTGCTCCGCCTGCTCTGTAGGAAGCTGAGTCTCTGGTTTATGGGGCCCTTCAAGGTCTTCCGGTCAATGAGGTAACCTATAGATTACAACTACCCAGTGGTTCCTGGTGTCGTCCCCCGCCCCTGGACATCAATGGGAGCATCACCTTTGCCGTCAGGTCCCTCCTGGACTCCCGACGTCGTGGGGGTTGACTCCAGTACCTGGTGTACTGGGAGGGTACCCCTGGCCTGGCGTCATCCTGCGGCTAGAGGGGAGGGGGGGGAGGGGTACTGTCACGCCTACTCCGGCGCTCGACGTCGCCAGTCTACTAACCACCGGTCCTAGCAACCCACATTAGACACACCTGGCAACCATCATTGCGCACACCTGGACTTCATCATCACCCTGACTACTTTCCCTTTTATTTAGCCCTCAGTATTCAGGCAGTGTTGGTATGGTTTACTTTGAATACGCTATCCCTGTTTTGATTATCTTCATGTTTCTTATTATTAAACTCACCTTCTACACCTGCTTCCTGACTCCAACACAGATTAAGCCTAGTCCTGGAATTAAAAACATGCTCAAGAGAGAATCTGTCCAGGAAACTGGCACAGTGTGTACTTGTCCAGGCTAGAGGGTGACTGTGTGGGCCGGAGTATGTCTGGCTGGAGTACGTCACACTAGACTCCTCATAGGGGATCCTGCTGGGGTACAGACAGCTTGTTTGCAGGGGGGAACAGCTGCCAACGCTTCCTGAAATACAACAGGGTAGGAGTGCTGATCTAGGGTCAGTTTATTTTAAAGGGAAAGCCATCACCAAAGCCATTGCATGCATCATTGCAAGTTAAGCATGTCACTGTACTTCAGCATGTGACAAATAAAACTTGAAACCACAATGGTTATACTCTATGTAGTTGAGGAAACCTGGAATCTATCGCCATTCAATTTAAGAAGCTATAGTTCAATATAATCCTCTATTTATTGAAATATTATGTAATGTGAGTTCTTTGGTTAGGTCATCACATCAATGTGAAAGGTTTCAACAGCCAATTTAAAGAAACAAGAATAGTGATCTTCATATGTGAATGAAGTGAGAATATAATATACAAAAATATATTTGTATCTTTTGTCAGACTGTGCTCCACAGAACTAATATCTCTGTTCTAAAGAGCCTCACCTCATACCCTTATCTCTTTCTCATGAGACGTCGATAAATGACTTTCTCTTTCAGGGGCCAGAGAACCCATCTGATTCTGTCCCCAAGTGAGTTTCATCCCCTTCCCCTCTGTCTCCCTACCCTCCTCTCAGCCCCTCACCCCACTCCCCTCCCAGGAAATAAAAACGGCCACCTCTACATCCTCCAAAAGGGGTTTCTAAACCTCCTTTCCTCAGAGTTAGAGGGATGAATGGTGAGTAGATCTTTGCCCTACAGACAGTTCTCATTCTGTTGATTTGCTGTATCTATTGTCTGACTCCAGTACCACTCCTTTCTTCTTAGCTATAATGCTGTTAAATTGTTTCTTTCTAATCTATTGTACAATTCCCTCTGTGAAGGGGAACATCCATCGTCTGTGTGCACTACTACCACTTGCCAGTGAGGTATGTTTTGTTCATTAGGGCTCATCGAAGCAAAACATTTTGCAACAGAAAACAAAAAGCGCTTCTTATTGGACATATCCAGGTAATCTCTCTCCATTTCACAGGTGTTTTTTCTTGTTTTGTGCCTACTGAACACAACCCAGTTCTGTACAATTACCTTCCTTGCACCTGTAGTACCAGGTTGTGCCCATAGGGGTCCAGGTGGCAGAGAGTATTGGCACCTTCTGTATCAATCCACAATGTGCTGTCTCTACCAATACAACTCAAACTGAGACCACACTACGTCCTGTAATGCACACAATACAGTTCCAATTACTAACACTGTAATTACCAATCATACTGTATATTCATGGTTGCTATAATCTCTCATATCAATTCATGCGGTCATCTATTTAAATAATATCATCTAACATTTAAATATGTAATTGTAAACAAAACAATTCATATTCATGGAACAATATGACAATGTGCCATGAGCAGTTTCAATATTACGGTATGGCAGCAATACACCCTGAGGGAAACCTCCATTGTCACTAGACACAGGTGAAAATGCATGCCCATTCACCATCTCATTGGTTGCTTAATAGGCAGTGCAATGACTGACAACAAAGGTTGCACCCCAAATTACACCTTATGCCCTATATATTGTACCTCTTTTCACCAGACCCCTATGGGCCCTGGTCAAAAGTAGTGCACTATATAGGAATAGGCTGCCATTTGGGAAAAACCCTACTCTAGAGGAAACAAGATGTTTGTTGTCTGTAGGCTCTTTGTCAAACCATATGGGCTGTCAATCATTTCCTGTCGAAAAGCAACAAAAAAAGGTGGGTTTCTGCCCAGCACCCTGGATAATGAAACCATTACCATATTCAGGCAACTGTAAATGATAGACTTCACAATCTTGGCTTTCAGCAACTTTTAAATGGCGCTATTCATCATTTAAAAAGGCATCTGACTACCTGTCTTTAAGGCATGAATTTCGTCAGACCTGTGCAAAAATGCAGGCCGCCCCTTAAGCATCTATTATCATTAAAGGAAAATGAATTAATGGAGCGGCCAACTCGAACTAGAGTGGACTTTCAAGTCCTTGTCTGCCCGAGGACTCAAAAGGAAAAGGGCTGCCATTGAAAAGTTCCACTGAAAATGTCTGTCCTATCACGACAGGATATCATCAAAAAGAGAGAGAATGTCTGCTGATTGCTAAAGTTGTCACTTTTGATTTGTACGTGTCTGTCAATTTAGGCTTAGGCTAGTTAGCTTCTCCAGGATTGCTGATGGGGCAAAGGAATTCATTAAAGATATCCATGCATCTGTTTGACATTTACATGTTGGTGTGATACTGTCAGAACTGGACTCAATTTCAGTTAAATTCAATTGATGAATAAATAGAAAATCATGGCACGAATTGATAATCATCCATTATTTTCTCTGAGTACAACTTTATTAAAGAATGGAATTTCAAAGACATCTCTTGACCTGAATTGACTGAGGAAAAATCCCATATAGTTGTGTCTGTGCTTTGAATATAACAGATCAGAGCAGCCCATGTGTTAACCAAAAGGGCTTTAATTCAGCAGAATGATTCAAGGGACAGGCTTTTGATTGTGACAGACCCACTTGAACATTCCATAGAACTAGCCCCATGGCCTGAATCTGTCTAACGCTGAGCACTTTATGTGAGCCCTGTCCTCAACTGCCCTACAAGTTACTCATCACACCTGGCAACCTGAAAACAGAAAGTTAGTGACTGAGGACAAAAATAGCATACAAAAAGTAAGAAATCACAGGCAGACAAATTGCAGAGTGACAACATGTAATCCATCTCAACATTATGTCAGTGCTGAAAAGACTAATAATTCTTAATTATGTTGTTCAGTTTCCTTGATTATATAAGATAGATGTGACTGTGTAGCATCGTGAGATTGATTGAGGAAGGTGTGTATATCTGAAATAGAGAGTAGTTTACTTCAAACATGTCGGGCTCCTCTTGGAGCAGCAGTGCCATGTACTAGCAGTCTGCATAGGCCCAGTACTGTGAGAGGTGGTAGTCAGAAAAACACCCAACATCTTCTGCACCAGTCTGACCCTCTGTCCAGGACTGAAACTCCTCAAGTCTGGCCTCTACATATGAGCACTGAGCTCAAAAATAAGTGCTTTGACCATGAAAAGATAGAGAGGGAGAGAACATATGTTTCCCATGCTTCACCAATATCCAATGGAACAGCGTGGCACGAAATACAAAAACCTCAAATGCAATAATTTCAATTTTTCAAACATACGACTATTTTATACCATTTTAAAGATAAGACTCTCGTTAATCTAACCACATTGTCCGATTTCAAAAAGGCTTTACAGTGAAAGCAAAACATTAGATTATGTTAGGAGAGGACATAGACCAAAATAATCACACAGCCATTTTCCAAGCAAGCATATATGTCACAAAAACCCAAAACACAGCTAAATTAAGCACTAACCTTTGATGATCTTCATCAGATGACACTCCTAGGACATTATGTTATACAATACATGCATGTTTTGTTCAATCAAGTTCATATTTATATCCAAAAACAGCTTTTTACATTGGCGTGTGATGTTCAGAACATGCATTCCCACCAAAAACTTCCGGTGAATTTACTAAATTACTCATCATAAACGTTGACAAAATACATAACAATTATTTTAAGAATTATAGATACAGAACTCCTTTATGCAATCGCTATGTCAGATTTTAAAATAGCTTTTCGGCGAAAGCATATTTTTCAATATTCTGAGTGCATAGCTCAGCCATCACGGCTAGCTATTTTGACACCCGCCAAGTTCGTGGCACACTAAACTCAGAATTACTATTAGAAATATTGTATTACCTTTGCTGATCTTTGTCAGAATGCACTCCCAGGACTGCTACTTCCACAAGAAATTTTGTTTTTGTTCCAAATAATCCATAGTTATGTCCAAATACCTCCGTTTTGTTCGTGCGTTCAGGTCACTATCCAAAGCGTAACGCGCGAGCGCATTTCGAGACAAAAAAATTTAAAAAATTCCATTACCGTACTTAGAAGCATGTCAAACACTGTTTAAAATAAATTTTTATGGTATTTTTCTTGTAAAATAGCGATAATATTCCAACCGGACAATAGTGTATTCATTCAAAGAGGAAAAGAAAAGACAGCATGCTCGCGTGAATGCGCATATCCAATCTCTTTGTCACCAGGCAGACCACTGAGAATCTGAGCTACTATACTCTGCCCAGAGACAGAAGACGCCTCAATCCGCTTTCTGAAGGCTTTAGACAGCCAATGGAAGGCTTAGAAAGTGCAACGTAACCCCACAGATACTGTAGTTTCGATAGAGAATCAAAAGAAGAACTACAAATTCTCAGACAGGCCACTTCCTGCTTGGAATTTTCTCAGGTTTTTGCCTGCCATATGAGTTCTGTTATACTCACAGACACCATTCAAACAGTTTTAGAAACTTTAGAGTGTTTTCTATCCAAATCTACTAATAATATGCATATTCTCGTTTCTGGGCAAGAGTAGTAACCAGTTTAAATCGGGTACGTTTTTTCATCTGGCCGTGAAAATACTGCCCCCTATCCTAAACAAGTTTTAATTCAATGTAAATATATGATTTTCGAAGTAAAAGAACATTAAACATTTAACCAGTATTCTCTTGAGATTAAAGTCTTATTTAGAGTTGTACTGCAAGATATGAATTGCCAAAATGTTGCATGTGCAGGGCAGTGGTGGAAAAAGTACCTAATTGTCATACTTGAGTAAAAGTAAAGATACCTTAATAGAAAATAACTAAGTAAAAGTGAAAGTCACCCAGTAAAATCCTACTTGAGTAAAAGTCTAAAAGTATTTGGTTTTAAATATACTTCAGTATCAAAAGTAAATGTAATTGCTATACTGAAGTATTAAAAGTAAAAGTGTCACGGCTGTCGAAAGAATTGGACCAAAGTGCAGCGTGGTTGTAGTTCCATATTTTATTAAATCTGTGAAACTTTGCAAAAACATAACTGAATTTACAAAACAACAAATCGTGACGCAGAGAGAAACAAACACTACTCAAAATATAATCACCCACAAAACCCAGGAAGAAAAACTTCTACTTAAATCTGATATCCAATCAGAGGTAACGAGGACCAGCTGCCTCCAATTGGAGATCAACCCAAAAACAACAACATAGAAATAGAAAAACTAGAACTTTGAAATAGAAAACATAGAAAAACACAAAACACCCCCTGTCACGCCCTGACCTACTCTATCATAGAAAATCACATCTTACTATGGTCAGGACGTGACAAAAAGGGTAAACCATTTTAAATTCCTAATATTAATCAAACCAGACCGCACCATTTTCATGTTTGTTTTTTTACGGAGAGCCAGGGGCATGCTCCAACCCTCAGACATAATTTACAAATGAAGCATTTAGTATTTAGTGAGTCTGCCAGATCAGAGGCAGTAGTGACCAGGGATGTTCTCTTGATAATTGTGTGAATTAGACCATTTTCCTGTCCTGCTAAGCATTCAAAATGTAACAAGTACTTTTGGGTGTCCAGGGAAAATGTATGGAGTAAAAAGTACATAATTTTCTTTAGGAATGTAGTGAAGTAAAAGTATAAAGTTGTCAAAAATATAAATAGTAAAGTAAAGTACAGATACCCCAAAAAACTACTTAAGTAGTACTTTCAAGTATTTTTACTTAAGTACTTTACATTACTGGTGCAGGGTATACAGGCTGCCTCCAATTTATTAATGCACAATTTGACTAAATGGGTCATGGAAAAAGTTAGTTTTCGCAAAAAAACATTTGTCTTTATGTGACGTCATTACTGTTTTAATCGACACAAGATAGTTAAATGGAAACACACCGAAGTAGGCAATTGTCAACACCTATTTTCTATGAAAACTTTCTAAATGTTGACCAAAAATCCCTGGACAAGTTAACAGAAACATAGCTACTGTCTGGCAAGACCCAACATCCTGGGAAATCCTTTGGTTTATGTGTCCTGATGTGATACCATGGACATATAACCACGTTGCATGATTTATGAATAACAAAGGGAGGAGGAGATCAACTTTATTCAGTCAGTTTGACACCTTTTATAAACTTGTCAACACTTGCTGTTTAGTTGTCAATCAACACACAGTAGCCTAAATAGCCTACTATGCGTGCTGGCTATGTGAAACACGCAAAAGAAAAAAAATGAATGTGTCAGAAAACAATAATTAGGCTAAATCCTGGATTTCGACTCATTGTTACAACTTACATTAGTCAACATGGGACATTAAAATTCACAAGCATCGCGCTCTCTCCCTCAGTGTAAAGAAATTTGACTGTACCAGAGATCTGGAAAGTATTCAGAGCCCTTCACTTTTTACTCATTTTGTTACATTACAGCATTATTCTAAAATGGATTCAATATTTTTGTTCCCTCATCAATCTACACACATTACCCCATAATGACAAAGCAAAAACTGTATTTAAAAAAATAACTGAAATATCACATTTACATAAGTATTCAGACCCTTTACTCAGTACTTTGTTGAAGCAGCTTTGACTACGATTACAGCATTGAGTCTTCTTGAGTATGCCGCTACAAGCTTGGCACACCTGTATTTCTCCCATTCTTCTCTGCAGATCCTCTCAAGCTCTGTCAGGTTGGATGAGGAGCGTGGCGGCACAGCTATTTTGAGGTCTCTCCAGAGATGTTAGATCAGGTTCAAGTCCGGGCTCTGGCTGGGCCATTCAAGGACATTCAGAGACTTGTCCCGAAGCCACTCCTGTGTTTTCTTGGCTGTGTGCTTAGGGTCATTGTCTTGTTGGAAGGTGAACCTTCGCCCAAGTTTGAGGTCCTGAGCGCGGATCTCTGTGCAATTTGCTCCATTCATCTTTCCCTCAATCCTGACTAGTCTCCCAGTCCATGCCACTGAAAAACATCCACACAGCATGATGCTGCCACCACCATTCTTCACCATAGGGATGGTATTGGCCAGGTGATGAGTGGTGCATGGTTTCCTCCAGACGTGATTCTTGGCATTCAGGCCAAAGTGTTCAATCTTGGTTTCATCAGACCAGAGAATCTTGTTGCTCATAGTCTGAGAGTCCTTTAGGTGCCTTTTGGGAAACTCCAAGCGGGCTGTCATGTGCCTTTTACTGAGGAGTGGCTTCCGTCTGGTCGCTCTACCAGAAAGGCCTGATGGGTGGAGTGCTGCAGAGATGGTTGTCCTTCTGGAAGGTTCTCTCATCTCCACAGAGGAACTCTGGAGCTTTGTCAGAGTGACCACTCTGACCAAGTCCCTTCTCCCCTGATTGCTCAGTTTGGCCGGGCGGCTAGCTCTAGGAAGAGTCTTGGTCGTTCCAAGCTTCTTCCATTTAAGAATGTTGGAGGCCACTGTGTTCTTGGGGACCTTCAATGCTGCATAAATGTTTTGGTACCCTTCCCCAGATCTGTGCCTCGACACAATCTTGTCTCGAAGCTCTACGGACAATTCCTTCGATCTCATAGCTTGGTTTTTGCTCTGACATGCCTTGTCAACTGTGGGACTTTTCCAAATTATGTCCAATCAATTTAATTTACCACAGGTGGACTCCAATCAAGTTGTAGAAACATCTCAAGGTTGATCAATGGAAACAGGATGCAGCTGAGCTCAATTTCGAGTCTCATAGCAAAGGGTCTGAATACTTACGTAAATAAGGTATTTACGGTTTTTATTTTTAGTACATTTGCAACACTTCTAAAAACCTGTTTTCGCTTCGTTGTTATGGGTTATTGTGTGTAGATTAATGAGGATTTATTTTTTTGTAATCCATTTTAGAATAAGGCTGTAACATAACAAAGTTGGAAAAAGTGAAGGGGTCCAAATGCATTGTATATGATGACAAGATGCTCATGTCTTCTACCTAACAATGTGAGTCGTTGTCCCAAAGGCGGAAAGGCAGGCGACAAGCTTAGGTCCAAAATAAGCCCATAGAAATGCATTGGGCTTATTTTGGACAGATTTTGGCGAGGGTGAAACCTCTCTCTTCGCCTCTTCCTCTCTGGCACGTTTCCCTGTCATCGCTCACTTTGTGACTGACAGGCGCCTATCCTATCAATAGATCGGTAGAAGATGCATATCGTTCATTCTAGTAGGAGAGGTCTCGACGGACTTGCAAATTGAAACTTTTAAATGAAAATTAAAAGTAGCCTAGTAAATATGAAGTGGAAAAGGTAGCCTCCTGAAAATGAGTCCATAACCGGCTGATTAGCCAACAGGCGGCACTAATGGAAAACACTGCTATTGGCGTCTCCATTTGATTTATTCTGCTTGAACAATGTGTCAGTAGGATCAAGGGTGGGTGAGGACATTTATAATTAACCATGTTAAATTATACCTTCGGTCTGCTGTCACAAAATATGTACCTTTTAAAAATATTTTTGACATTCTGAAGGCTGGCAGACAAAAGCCAATATTTACGCTACCAAATGTACAAACAATTTTACTGGAGCTTTATTTTAGACCACATCAAACTGCAAAACCTGCCAGAGACCAGAGCAACTGGAGGAAGCTTGAGGTTGGTCATTCTGCGTGATGATAAAGACAAATAGGTCCTTAACAATTGCTTGAGAACATTGGAAAAGCACAGTATATCACAACTAAACTAAACATAGGCCCACAAATTGTTCAGTAAATATGACAGTAAACAACAAGGTCTTTGGAGCCAAAGAGGCAACATAGCCATGCAAGATGCACAGAGCTCAATGGCTGACTTTCATAAATTATGAAGAATGGTGGAGTAGAATATCTTCATGACAATGCCTAAAGTTTGGGTGAGGTAATGCAGTGAGGTAATGCAAAGTTGGCCCAGTCCAGACACAACCCATAGATCCTACAGGCACTGATCCTAAATCAGCACTCCTAATGTGAGACACTTAATACATACAGCCTCTGAAATAATTGGTGTTGTGACTATCATTAATGTGATGACTGCTATTCATCGGCAAGTTTTCGTCTAGTCTTCACCTTCTTCACTTGTCGAGAGTTTCAGAGGGTCTTACCATTTTCTGGTCTTGTAGTTTTAACCATTTCATGAAGTCTGGCTTACACCATCCGCCTGCTTGGTCTAATGTACAGTACATTTCGTTATGAGTCCTTGTAAGCACTCTGACCTGAAAGGCAGTTCCATCATGTTGACACGAACTCTGAGCCCACTTGGGCATGGCTACTGACTGGCACAAGTTTTGCAAGAGAAACTATTCTCATTTAGATGGCAAAAATCACATTGATATCTTTTCACAAATACTTTCATATTTAAGCATATACGTTTTACAACATTTAGATGTAAATCTGATATATACGTTATCACGTCTTCCTGATAATTTTAATGACATCACAAAATAGACATTCGTTTTCTGTATTCCATCTGTCATAATTCCCAACATTTGGATATTGAAATATATTGTCCCAATGTTCATTGTTTGAAGTTTTGGCAAGTCTCTGTAATGGCTGTTGAATGGAGTAGACCAAGGCACAGTGTGGTTAGTGCTCATCTTTGTAATTTAATGGAAAAAGAGAACGCTTTACAAATAAACAAAAGACAACAGCCAAACAGTTCTGTCAGGTAACAAATGACTAAACAGAAAATAACCACCCACAAAACCCAAAGGAAAACAGGCTGCCTAAGTATGGCTCCCAATCAGCGACAACGATATACAGCTGTCCCTGATTGAGAGCCATACCCGGCCGAAACAAAGAAATACCAAACATACAAAAAAGGACTTAGAATGCCCACCCCAACTCACGCCCTGACCAACCAAAATAGAGACATAAAGGGATCTCTAAGGTCAAGGCGTGACAGTACCCCCCCCAAAGGTGCGGACTCCGGCCACAAAACCTAAACCTATAGGGGAGGGTCCGGGTGGGCATCTACCCGTGGTGGCGGCTCAGGAGCAGGACGCAGACCCCGCTCCACCGCTGGCTCACCCCACTTTAATGGCTCCCCTAGAGCGTGGTCTCTTGCCGCCGACCACGGACTGGGGACCCTCGCAGCGGGCCCCGGACTGGAGGGCGACTCTGGCTGCGCCCGGCTGGCGGGCGACTCTGGCTGCGCCCGGCTGGCGGGCGACTCTGGCTGCGCCCGGCTGGCGGGCGACTCTGGCTGCGCCCGGCTGGCGGGCGACTCGGCTGGCTGCGCCTGGCTGGCGGCTGTCTCGGCAGGCTCCGGACTGTGGGCCGTCTCGGCAGGCTCCGGACTGTGGGCCGTCTCGGCAGGCTCCGGACCATCTCTAGACGGGGCACTGTCGCCGGAAGCTCTGGACGGGGAACTGTCGCCGGAAGCTCTGGACGGGGAACTGTCGCCGGAATACCTGAACGGGGTACTGTCGCCGGAAGCTCTGGACGGGGAACTGTCGCCGGAAGCTCTGGACGGGGAACTGTCGCCGGAAGCTCTGGACGGGGATCTGTTGTCGGAAGCTCTGGACGGGGAACTGTCGTCGGAAGCTCTGGACGGGGAACTGTCGCCGGAAGCTCTGGACGGGGAACTGTCGCCGGAAGCTCTGGACGGGGAACTGTCGTCGGAAGCTCTGGATGGGGATCTGTCGTCGGAAGCTCTGGACGGGGAACTGTCGTCGGAAGCTCTGGACGGGGACTTTCCGTAGGCCTGGCTCTGGGCGCAGGCACAGGACTCACCAGGCTGGGGAGACATGCAGGAGGCCTGGCTCTGGGAGCAGGCACAGGACTCACCAGACTGGGGAGACATGCAGGAGGCCTGGCTCTGGGAGCAGGCACAGGATAGACCGGGTCCTGGAGACGCACTGGAGGTCTGGAGCGCACGACCTGCACAACCCGTCCTGGCTCGATGCCCACTCTAGCATGGCACTTGCGGGTGGCTGGCCTATAGCGCACCGGGCTATGAGCGCGCACTGGAGACACCGTACGCTTCACAGCATAACACGGTGCCTGACCAGTACCACACTGCTTCCGGTAAGCAGTGTGGCAGAGTCTCCAACTTGACTCTGCCACAATCCCCGTGTGCCCCCCAAATTTTTTTTGGGGGGGCTGACTCTCGGGCTTCCTTGCCAGCCGTGTTCCCTCATACCGTTGCCGTTGGTCCTTTTCTCCTGCTGCCTCCGCTCTTCTGAGTGCCTCTACCTGTTCCCATGGGAGGCGATCCCTTCCGACCAGGATCTCTTCCCAAGTGTAGGATCCCTTGCCGTCCAAGATGTCCTCCCATGTCCAGTCCTCCTCTCCACGCTGCTTGGTCTGCTTGTGGTGGGTGGTTCTGTAACGGCTGTTGAATGGAGTAGACCAAGGCGCAGTGTGGTTAGTGCTCATCTTTGTAATTTACTGGAAAAAGAGAACACTTTACAAAGAAACAAAAGACAACAGCCAAACAGTTCTGTCAGGTAACAAATGACTAAACAGAAAATAACCACCCACAAAACCCAAAGGAAAACAGGCTGCCTAAGAATGGCTCCCAATCAGTAACAACGATATACAACTGTCCCTGATTGAGAGCCATACCCGGCCGAAACAAAGAAATACCAAACATAGAAAAAGGACATAGAATGCCCACCCCAACTCACGCCCTGACCAACCAAAATAGAGACATAAAAGGATCTCTAAGGTCAGGGCGTGACAGTCTCTCTCTGTTGTGACAAAGGGATTTGTTTTACTTCTCCATACTGCAGGGGCAAGAGAGAGAAAGTTTACGACTGGTCCGTTAAGTAAAAAAAACGGCCCAACTCACCCAGGACATGGGGGTCCGGCTATCTTCAAACCTTTGTATCAGGAATCAAGGTAAGACACAAGTGCAGACTGTGTGAAGTAACAATGTGTATTGTAACGACAGGGGCAGGCAAACGACAGGTCAAGGCAGGCAGGGGTTGATAATCCAGAGCAGAGCCAAAGTACAGGACGGCAGGTAAAGGGTCAGGACAGGCAAAGGTCAAAACCAGGAGGACAACAAAAAGAAAGACTGGGGAAAACCAGGAGCTGAGACAAAACGTTGGTAGGCTTGAACAAACAAGACGAACTGGCAACATACAGACAGAAAACACAGATATATGTCTGTAATAAAGCCCTTTTGAGTGGATAAACTCATGATTGGTCCACCCATGCCCACCCATGGCTTCACCACTGCCCAGTCATGTGAAATCCATAGATTAGGGCCTAATGAATTTATTTAAATTGACTGATTTCCTTATATGAACTGTAACTCAGTAAAATCGTTGAAATTGTTGCATGTTGCGTTTATATTTTTGTTCAGTATATGAAGTGGCTAAGGGGCAGTGGATACATGAAGAGCCTAGGGGTTAGAGTTGTTTCTGCACTGGACCGTTCTCTTACTCTTCTTCTCATGCCGTCTCCCATTCTGAATCTGACAGCCTTCCCTCCTAGGAATCGTGACAGGTGGTCCACAGTCTGACACGCATAGCCAATATTAATCAAATACATTTTGTGCCGAATACAACTGGTGAAGACTTTACCGTGAAACGCTTACTTACGAGCCCTTCCCAATGATGCAGAGTTTAATAATTAAAATTAAATAGTAACACAAGTAATGAAATCAAATAGAACAATGGAGCTATATTAGTGCTGTGCGATGATAATTTTTTTATCACGGTTTTCGATTTCAAATTTTTTTTTCAATATTAAATGCACTATGCATTACATGGATTGAATGCTGTAACAACACTGAATGAAACAATTAAGAAAAGTCCCATGATGGTAGTGACTGCCCATTTACTGCATCATTTATTTACATTACTTTAATAAAATATTTGTTTTATTTGATGACTTTATTATTCCATTCCAAATCATATAATCTCATCTCTATAGAGCTGCTGCCCATGCTGTCTGACAAAATCACTATTTTAGTAGTTATGCGAAGTAAATAAGGCATACTTTTATGACTGTGGAATACCAACTATCAATCACTTAGATCATGTATTTTCAGCCTTGTGAAGCAACTGCTATTGATCACCCTTTCTCTCTTCTCTTAAAGGGGAATTTCACCCTGGGGGAATCTGGGCTTGTTTTCATCATGTCCAAGGCATTTCTAGGTCAGTGAGATGCGTTTCACACATAATTGCCCAGTAGGAAGGCAGGTCTGGGCTTCTCGTGCTGAAGATACACCCTATTATGGCTTCTGGTGTATTGATCTGGGGGGCGAGATCTGAAATTAAATGTAGTCCTGCTTTGTGGCATTTCGCGAAGGCTCTATGTGATACTGATCACACTATATGTTTTTGTGCTTGTTGATATGGTTGTCCTTGTTCGATAGAGCCATTGGATGTCTTTCAGCGATGTTCCTGTCAGCTGATTTATTCCTAAATATATAAACTGACACATTTTTTCCAGTCTCTGAAAGACTACAACTCGTGTGAGGCGGTGCTTTGCGCTCTGGCCCCGTCCCTCCCCAAAGCAGGCTTTTATGAAAGGGAGACACTAACAACCTAATCTTATGGGCAAGTGATTCCTGTCATCAACACGAATTCAGATGGAGCATTTTTTGTTGTTGTTGCTACCTGGCGGCATTTAACCATACATGTTTCAACCGGAATATAGCGAAGAGGATTCGAAAACAAAGCATTGGATTTAGCTAGAAGTCACAAAGTTAGCTAGCTAGCTAACTTTAGTTTATCTAATGAAACCAATATTGTGTATTGCTGGCTAACATACTACTTTGGGGGGAAATCAAATAATTGTTCTGTTTGCTAATTTACGTAGTTAAGTAGGTAGCTAGCTAAAATAGATAATCAACTACAGATAGCCATACCTGTGACAAACAATAGAAGAGGTTTTACAATCGGAGATCTATTGTATCTCGATTGAAAAACATATTCTCTTTTTAGTCATAGATATGGCTACTAAACAACAAGCTTAACTTACAACCAGCCACCTAAACTAGGTTTACCAGCAAACGTGAACACATGACTGGAGTTGGCTAGCTAGTTAGCCTGGCACCTGCTAACTTGTTACTATATGCTAGGCCTACCATTTGTAACATTTTAGCAAACTTGCAAACATTAGAAACTGTAAATACTGAACAAAAATATAAACGCAACATGCAGTGTTGGTCCCATGTTTATATTACACAGGTGGGGACAATAAAAGGCCACTCTAGAATGTGCAGTTTTGTCACACAACACAATTCCACAGATATCTCAAGTTTTGAGGGAACATGCAATTGGCATGCTGACTGCAGGAATGCCCACCAGAGCTGTTCCCATATGCCGCCTCCAACATCGTTTTAGAGAATTTGGCAGTACGTCCAACCGGCCTCACAACCGCAGACTACGTGTATCCATGCCAGCCCAGGACCTCCACATTTGGCTTCTTCACCTGCGGGATCGACTGAGACCAGCCACCAGGACAGGTGACGAAACTGTGGGTTTTCACAACCGAAGGATTTCTGCATAAACTGTCAGAAACCGTCTCAGGGAAGCTCATCTGCGTGCTGGTCATCCTCACCAAGGTTTGACCTGACTGCAGTTCGGTGTCGTAACCTTCGATGGCCACTGGCACGCAGGAGAAGTGTGCTCTTCACGGATGAATCCCAGTTTCAACTGTACTGGGTAGATAGCAGACATTGTGTCATGTGTGCGAGCGTTTATTTTTAGTATTTTTTATTTAACCTTTATTTAACTAGACAAGTCAGTTAAAAACAAATATTTTTTTACAATGACGGTCTACCCCAGCCAAACTCTAACTCAGACGACGCTGGGCCAATTGTGAGCTGCCCTATGGGACTCTCAATCATAGCCGGTTGGTTTACAGCCTGGAATCGAACTAGGGTCTGTACTGATGCCTCTAGCACTGAGATGCAGTGCCTTAGACTGCTGCATCACTCGGGAGCCCCCGTTGCTGATCTCAACGTTGTGAACAGAGTGCCCCTTGGTGACCGTGGGGTTATGGTATGGGCAAGCATAAGATATGGAAAATGAATACAATTGCATTTTATCGATGGCAATTTGAATGCACTGCAATACCGTGACGAGATTCTGAGGCCCATTGTCGTACCATTTATACGCCGCCATCCCCTCATGTTTCAGCATGATAATGCATGGCCCCATGTTGCAAGGATGTGTACACATTTCCTGAAAACTGAAAATGTCCCAGTTCTTCCATGGCCTGCATACTCACCAGAAATGCCACCCATTGAGCATGTTTGGGATGCTCTGGTTTGACATGTACGACGGCATGTTCCAGTTCCTGATAATATCCAGAAACTTCGCACAGCCATTAAAGAGGACTGGGACAACATTCCACAGGCCACAATAAACAGCCTGATAAACTCTATGCAAAGGAGATGTGTTACGCTGCATGAGGCAAATGGTGGTCACACCAGATACTGACTGGTTTTCTGATCCACACCCCTACCTTTTTTTAAGGTATATGTGACCAACGTCGTACATTATCTGTATTTCTAGTGATGCAAAATCCATAGATTAGGGCCTAATGAATGTATTTAAATTGACTGACTTCCTTATATGAACTGTAACTCAGTAAAATCTTTGAAATTGTTGCATTTTGCGTTTATTTTTGTTCATTATAGTTTTACCAGCTAGCTATGTAACATCATTGACAAGGGCTGACATTTGTTATGATCATGACCGTGGAGGCTTTTAAAAATCACTAAATTATAGGCATGATGCAAGATAGGATTCCAAACAGATGTAAATATCAATTATTGTCAATCAAGCAAGCTATCTAGCTAAGTTTACTAGCGAACAATGAGAAGAAACAATAATACAACGATTTAACTGTTGTAAATCTCTAAAACTGATAAGCTGGTTTTACTATAAAAATATTTGCCTAAGCATGCCTGTTTGACTTGGCTGTACCCAAACGCTGTCTGCCTACCTACCTACTGTAGGTACATTTGTATGGTCTGGTCACTGTGCAAAGGTTGAGGGTAATGCCATATTTCCTTCTATTATGCTAGATATTGTTCTTAAATATAATCTATGTGCCTATGTACATGTATGCATGTTCAACTAGTCTACCCTAATGGCCTCTGCAGAGCTCAGCTCTGTACCGCATCGCTGTGCATCGACCCGCACTTTGTACCAATGCGGAGGGCTTCGTATAGCTCCACATTGACATGATTTGCTGACAGTAGGTGGGGGCGGGAGGTTCAGTATACAGTACCAGTCAAAAGTTTGGACACACATACTAATTCAAGGGTTTTTCTTTATTTGTATTATTTTCTACATTGTAGAATAATAGTGAACACATCAGAACTATGAAATAACGCATATGGAATCATGTAGTAACCAAAGAAGTGTTAAACAAATCAAAATATATTTTTAATTCTTCAAAGTAGCCACCCTTTGCCTTGATGACAGCAGAGTTATTGTGCAAATTTGTAACATAATACAAATTGTAATTCGTAACATATCATATACAAAATGGATGATAACATCCAATAATACATACCATACGAAATGTAACATATCATACTAAAAGGAATGTCTTGGATTTACATTCAGAATAATATGAAATACTCTGACACCAGGCATGGATTATGGTTATTGTAGTTAATTACAACGTTTTCTGCGCTATGTAGAATATTGGTCTATTGGAAACTACAACCCCCTACTACATCACACAGTTCAGACTTGATCTGATTTGTCTCTACAGAAACTGCATATCGAGCTTACATAATTTTCTTTATTAAATTAAATTCTAATAATTGAACTGACGTCGGGTTCATGACAAAACGACATGCATATACTGGGAGTACCAGTACCAGATCAATGTGCAGAGGTACGAGGTATTTGATGTAGCTATGAACATGACGGTAGGGTATAGTGACTAGGCATCAGGACAGATAATAATAACAGTAAAATAAAGAACAGAGTAGCAGCAAATGATCAGTGTAAAAGTATGTGTGTGTAGTGTGTGTGTAGAAAAGGCTCTGCATGGTCAATTTGACGCCAGCCTCCGCAGACGTCAGGGCTTACATACTTCTTGCGCTTAGCAGAGCAGAGCTATTGTGAAGGAAGTTGTCAAAGAAGTGAGTTTGTATTTATATAGGATGTACCGCCCCTAAAAATGAATGGCCCCGGAGGGGATGGTTGCAGTTTCACGGGCTCCTAACCAACTGCGCTATTTTGTTAGTTTTTTTGCATTGTTTGTAACTAATTTTGTACATAATGGATGCTATGCTACAGGACTGTTTTGCTAGCACAGACTGGAATATGTTCTGAGATTCATCCAATGGCATTGAGGAGTATACCAGCTCAGTCACCGGCTTCATCAATAGTGCTTTGATGAGGTCGTCCCTACAGTGACCGTATGTACATTTCCCAACCAGAAGCCATGGATTAAAGGCAACATCCGCACTGAGCTAAAGGCTAGAGCTGCCGCTTTCAAGGAGTGGGACACTAATCCAGACGCTTATAAGAAATCCCGCTATGCCCTCAGAAAAACCATCAAACAGGCAAAGCGTCAATACAGGACTAAGATTGAATCCTACTACACTGTCTCTGATGCTCGTTAGATGTGGCAGGGCTTGAAAAACATTACGGACTACAAAGGGAAACCCAGCCTCGAGCTGCCCAGTGACACGAGCCTACGAGACAAGCTAAATGTATTTTATGGTCGCTTTGAGGTAAGCAACACTGAAGCGTGCATGAGAGCACCAGCTGTTCCAGACGACTGTGTGATCACGCTCTCCGTAGCCGATGTGAGGAAGACCTGTCAAAAGATCAATATTCACAAAGCCGCGGGGCCAGACGGATTACAAAGGCGTGTACACAAAGCATGCGTGGATCAACTGGCAAGTGTCTTCACTGACATTTTCAACCTCTCCCTGACTGAGTCTGTAATACCTTCATGTTTCAAACAGACCACCATAGTCCCTGTGCCCAAGAAAGCAAAGGTAACCTGCCTAAATGATTACCGCCCTGTAGCACTCACGTCGGTAGCCATGAAGTGCTTTAGGCTGGACATGACTCACATCAACACCATAATGCCGGTGTTGGACATGACTCACATCAACACCATCATGTCGGAAACCCTAGACCCACTCCAATTCACATACCGTCCCAACAGATCCACAGATAAAGAAATCTCAATTGCCCTTCACACTGCCCTTTACCACCTGGACAAAAGGAACACCTATGTGAGAATGCTGTTCATTGACTACAGCTCATCGTTCAACACCATAGTGCCCACAAAGTGCATCACTAAGCTAAGGACCCTGGGATTAAACACCTTCCTCTGAAACTGGATACTAGACTTCCTGACGGGCTGTCCTCAGGTGGTAAGAGTAGGTAACAACACATCTGCCACGCTGATCCTCAACACTGAGGTCACTCAGGGGTGCGTGATTAGTCCCCTCCTGTACTCCCTGTTCACCCACAACTGCGTGGCCAAGCACGACTCCTACACCATCATTAAGTTGCTGACGACACAACAGTGGTAGGCCTGATCACCGACAACGATGAGGCAGCCTGTAGGGAGTAGGTCAGAGAACTTTCAGTGTGGTGCCAGGACAATAACCTCTCCCTCAATGTGAGCAAAACAACGGATCTGATTGTGGACTATAGGAAAAGGAGGGCTGAACAGGCCCCCATTAACATCGACGGGGCTGAAGTGGAGCGGGTCGAGAGTTTCAAGTTCCTTGGTGTCCACATCACCAACGAACTATCATGGTCCAAACACACCAAGACAGTTGTGAAGAGGGCACGACAACACCTTTTCCCCCTCAGGAGACTGAAAAGATTTGGCATGGATCCCCAGATCCTCAAAAAGTTCTACAGCTGCACCTTCGAGAGCATCCTGACTTGAGAGCATCCTGAGCATCCTCATCACCGCCTAGTATGGCAATTGCTTGGCATCTGACCGTAAGGCACTACAGAGGGTAGTGCGTATGGCCCAGTACGTCACCGGGGCCAAGCTTCCTGACGTCCAAGATCTATATACTAGGCGGTCTCAGAGGAAGGCCCAAAAAATTGTCAAAAACTCCAGTCACCCAAGTCATAGACTGTTCTCTCTGCTACCGGAGCGCCAAGTCTAGGACCAAAAGGCCCCTTAACAGCTTCTACTCCTAAACCATAAGACTGCTGAACAACTAATCAAATGGCCACCTGGACTATTTACATTGACCCTCTCCCCCTCTGTTTTTACACTGCTGCTACTCGCTGTTTATTATCTATGCATAGTCACTTTACAAATGACCTTGACTAACCTGTACCCCCGCACATTGACTCGATACTGGTACACCCTGTATATAGCCTCGTTATTGTAATGTAATTTTCTTGTGTTACTTTTTTTAAACTTTAGTTTATTTAGTAAATATTTTATTAACTCTATTTCTTGAACTCCATTATTTGTTAAGGGCTTGTAAGTAAGCATTTCATGGTAAGGTCTACACATGTTGTATTCGGCACATGTGACAATTATTAGATTTTTTTTTAACACACCTGCATATGTAGTGTGTGTATCTGTAGAGTATTAATGAAAGCCAACATGATGTCAGTTTTGATTGTTTGTCATCTACATCATCAGATCAAATGTTTTAATAGGCAATCACAGAAACAGACAGTCAAACAAACACACACACAGTACACCTCAATTGTCACGTTCTGACCAGTAAAGGGGTTATTTGTTATTGTAGTTTGGTCAGGACGTGGCAGGGGGTGTTTGTTTTATGTGGTTCGGGGTTTGTTGGGTTATGTTATTATGTAAGAGGGGTGTTTGTTTAGAGTGTTCCGGGGTTTTTGGGCTATGTTCTTGTTAGTTTATTTCTATGTTAGTTCTAGTCTTTCTATGTTAGTTAATGGGGGTTGACCTTCAATTGGAAGCAGCTGCTCCTCGTTGCTTCTAATTGAAGGTCTTATTTAAGAGGGGTGTTTTTCCTATGGGATTTGTGGGTAGTTGTCTCCTGTTTTGTGTCTGTACACCTGACAAGACTGTTTAGTGGCGTTTTTGTATACGTGATTGGTTTGTTTTCCTTCTTCAACAATAAAAAGAAGATGAGTATACATATTCCCACTGTGTTTTGGGCTGATCATTACGACACCCGTTACATCAATCGTGCTGACAACTGCATAAAAGACTATTGACAGTAAAATAATAAGGACACAACTTTAAACTCTTACTTCACGAAGAGAAATCTAGAGTAGGTAGTTTTGCCAGAACAACAATCATTTGGGTCTCAACTTTCTTTACACTTGCACGAACAAATCAGAGAGGAATTAAACAAAGCTCAAGTGGCTTTTTTTCCGCTGTGAATCAGGCAAAAATAATTAAGTACTTCTGGGTCATGGATTTTTGGAATCCTTCAGAATAAGAGTCCTGTTCTGTATAATTTGTAAATGAATAATTAGGGCAAGAATTACGTAAAATCGGCACAATTATCGATATATTTTACATTGTGTCACAGTAAAAGAGGGGTCCATTCTACTGTTAGATACCTGCAAGGACTAGGAAGGGATAAGATAGTCGGGTGGGTATGGGTGATTGGTGTAGGCCTACGTATGGGCTCCCGAGTGGCGCAGCGGTCTAAGGCACTGCATCTCAGTGCTAGAGGTGTCACTACAGACCCTGGTTCGATTCCAGGCTGTATCACAACCAGCCGTGATTGGGAGTCCCATAGGGCAGCACACAATTGGCCCAGAGTCGTCCGGGTTAGGGTTTGGCCGGGGTAGGCTGTCATTGTAAATAAGAATTTGTTCTTAACTGACTTGCTTAATTAAATAAAGGTAAAAAAATATATATATGTATTATATAGCCTAGTTCAGAGTTTACTCTATTTGATAAATGCTGTTTGTTTTATTTCACATAAAGACAAAAATGTCTTTATACTTTTTAGCTCAGCTACTTTTGGGTTGTTTCCAATTATAAATGAAACGCTGTTTCCACACAAGACTTTAACGTGTTTCTGACTGGCATTATGGTGCGTAATTCCAACCATCAACAAAATTGTGCGTAACGACCAACCTTATTGAGATGCAAACTAATGGAAATCTGGTTTGGCATTTGATGAAGCACTTTGGCAGTTTGAAGTGACTCAAATCAAATTCTTTATTTTTTTTGCATATCCAACTCGAATCTGTTATTTTTCCTGTAGTCTGAACAGCCAAAAGCAAATGGATTCGAATATTTCAAGCCACATACAAATCTTATTCTTGGCCATGCAATGTGTCTGAACGATCAAATCTGATTTATTTGCTCTCAAGTGGTTTTTAGACTGTTATTTGGCATATCTTATTGCTTGCTAGCTACTTTGTTGACAATTTAACAAGAACATGTGGTAGCCAACTAGCTTGTTAATTGTTTACATACAAATTAGTGAATGTGCTATAAAGCTAAATAGTTACCTAGCTAGCTAATTGGATTCTGTGGCTAGCCAAAAAGGACTTGTTTTGAAAGTGTTCCTTTATTATGATTTTGAACGTTCAAAGCAACTGGGAAACATCCATGGCAGGCATTGTTGTCACTTTAGCTGGCTACGTAACTTCTGAGTGATAGGAAGCACGAGCCCCACCACCAATCATCCTTTGTGATGTGTGTTTTGTCCTATATTTTTTTTTTTTTTTTTTTTTTAATTATCCCAGCCCCCGTCCACGCAGGAGGCCTTTTTCTTTTTGGTAGGCTGTCATTGTAAATAAGAAGTTGTTCTTAACTGACTTGCCTAGTTAAATAAAATTAAAATAAATAAATAAATACCACTGCACACACATCTGTCCGTACTATGATCACTAGCGTAGCAATGCCAGCAAATGACTGCTATCTGAACACACACATTTCTGATTTGGTCACTTTTAACTTGCTGTTTGGACAGTGAATATTCCCAAACGGATTTGAAAAACAAAACTGATTTGAGCATTAACCTGCAGTGTGAACAAGGCTTTACAGACTGACATACCCATCTAATTAGCTAGATCATGGATGGGCAACTGGCAGCCCACAGGCTTTGAAGGCCCTTGGACTGAGTTTACGAACTCAGTCGGCGTCCAATATGAAGAATGTACTGCATTTATGCCGATTGGCAACTCTTTAAGGCCTGCAAAAGGAGCAGCAACGCACAGATTAATTGTGCATGAGTTGCCAAATCATGGGGCAAATCAGTCTAAACAATAGTACTTTGTCCCTATTTTCAACGCTTTTGTGTCATATTTTTTGTTAAACCGAATCAAAAGACGGCAGCGCTGCTGTGCTGAACTCTGCAACATGGATAGATGGAAATCGACACATAATGCTAGAAATGAAGAAACATATCCTATTTGTATGAGGGGTTGAAACTGGTTCAGGGAACAGAGCCAAAAACCAGAAAATAATGACATTTTTCGAGGAACAGAACCAGAACTGAGAACGAAAGTGATCTATGCTGTTCTGGAACAGAACCGTTCTTTTAAAAGCATGTTATTTTACACAAAGCACGTATGCAAAGCCCTGACTGTCATTCAGGAACTTATTCCAGTGTCTGCCTGCCTGCCAGCTGAAAATCTTTGCCAGTGTGTGTGTAGGCTACCCTCTCAGAAGCATGCACGTTACAGGCGTGATTCAGATATTAGAATTTTAATTAGAGAACAATGGATTAACTTTTTCAATGCTAGTTAAGGATACTATAGTTATCACATTTCACATTTGATGTATTAACTACAAAAAGGTAAGACGTGTTTTTATTTTAATTCTGGAGCCGCTCTGCACACACAAGCTTGTTAGCTAGCTAGCATGTTATCTAGCTCTGGTCTAGCTCTCAAGCTCTAGGCGGCAGTATGTGCAATGTAATGAAACTGAGAGTCATGATCAAGGGCTAGCTCTGGTCCAACGTTAGTTAAGCCAACTCTCTGAAGTTCAAAGACATTCAAAGTTCCTTCATAGAAGCCGCTCCTCCGTAGGGATAATTCTGTGGGCCTAGCTAATTCAGATAATGCATGTCATAACAGCAAGATGCCCAGCACGCTCTCCTCACCCGCAAAATTTCAGGCACATGTCGCACCCTACATTACACCTGTATGTCCAATGCATAGCTTTCTTGAGCCATAGCAAGCTTCTGTATCCAATGGTGAAGTAATTGGATTTCGAGCTAAATGTAAAAAAAAAAAAAAAAATTCAGAGAGTTAAGAAAGGAACAATATAAACCATGATTATTTTGGTTCGAACCAGTTCAGAACTTTATTTTGCTGGTCGGAACAGTAAAACAGAACGGGAAAAAAGAATTGTTCTGTTCAGAAAGAAACGATTGGAAAATAATATAGGTTCCAACCACTGATATCAGTCTAAACAATCAGTATATCGACGTGTTTAGATATAGGCAGAAACTCAAACAGGAAGTACCCGTGCTTCAAACTATTCAACGCTGGTCTGACCAATCGGAATCTATGCTTCAGGATTGTTTTGATCACGTGGACTGGGATATGTTCCCGGGTAGCTTGCGAAAATAATCGAGACGCGTACATGGATACGGTGACTGAGTTTATAAGGAAGTGTTTAGGAGATGCAGTACCCACAGTGACTATTAAAACACCCTAACCAGAAACCATGGATAGATGGTAACATTCGCGCAAAACTGAAACCATGAACCACCGCATTTAACCATGGCAAGGTGACTGGTAATATGGCAGAATACAAACAGTGTAGTTATTCACTCCGCAAAGCAATCAAACAAGCTAAACATCAGTATAGAGATAAAGTGGAGTCGCAATTCAACGGCTCAGACACGAGAGTATGTGGCAGGGACTACAGACAATCATAGACTACAAAAGGAAAACCAGCCACGTCGCAGAGACTGACGTCTTGCTTCCGGACAGGATAAACACATTCTTTGCACGCTTTGAGGATAACACAGTGCCAACGACGTGGCCCGCTACCAAGGACTGTGGGCTCTCGTTCTCCGTGGCCGACGTGAGTAAAACATTTAAACGTGTTAACCCTCGCAAGGCTGCCAGCCCAGACGGCATCTCTAGCCACGTCCTAAGAGCATGCGCAGACCAGCTGGATGGTGTGCTAACGGGCATATTCAATCTCTCCCTATCCCGGTCTGCTGTCCCCACATGCTTCAAGATGGCCACCATTGTTCCTGTACCCAAGAAGGAAAAGGTAAATGAACTTAATGACTATTGCCTTGTAGCACTCACCTCTGTCATCATGAAGTGATTTGAGAGACTAGTCAAGGATCATATCACCTCTACCTTACCTGCTACCCTAGGCCCACTTCAATTTGCTTACTGCCCCAATAGATCCACAGACGACGCAATCGTCATCACTCTGCACACTGCCCTATCCCCTCTGGACAAGAGGAATAACTATGTAAGAATGCTGTTTATTGACTATAGCTCAGCATTCAACACCATAGTACACTCCAAGTTCATCATTAAGCTCGAGGCCCTGGGTCTGAACCCCGCCCTAAGTCCTGGACTTTCTGACGGGCCACCCACAGGTGGTGAAGGTAGGAAACATCACCTCCACTCCACTGATCCTCAGACACTGGGGCCCCACAAGGGTGAGAGCTCAGCCCCCTCCTGTACTCCCTGTTCACCCATGACTGCATGGCCAAGCACGCCTCCAACTCAATCATCAAGTTTGCAGATGACACAACAGTAGTAGGCTTGATTACCAACAATGATGAGACAACCTACAGGGAGGAGGTGAGGGCTCTGGGAGTGTGGTGCCTGGAAAACAACCTCTCACTCAACATCAACAAAACAAAGGAGATGATCGTGGACTTCAGGAAACAGCAGAGGGTGCACCCCCCCTATCTGCATCGACAGGGCCGCAGTGGAGAAGGTGGAAAGCTTCAAGTTCCTTGGCGTACACATCACTGACAAACTGAAATGGAATACCCACACAGACAGTGTGGTGAAGAAGGCACAACGGAGCCTCTTCAACTTCAGGAGGCTACATTTTTTGGGCTTGTCACCTAAAACCCTCACAAACTTTTACAGGTACACATTTGAAAACATCCTGTCAGGTTGTATCACCGCCTGGTACGGCAACTGCACCGCCCGCAACGGCAAGGCTCTCCAGATGGTGGTGCGGTCCGCCCAACGCATTACCGGGGGCAAACTACCTGCCCTCGAGGACACCTACACCACCCAATGTCACAGGAAGGCCAAAAAGATCATCAAGGACATCAACAACCCGAGTCACTGCCTGTTCACCCCGCTATCATCCAGAAGGCGAGGTCAGTACAAGTGCATCAAAGCTGGGGCAGAGAGACTGAAAAACTGCTTCTATCTTAAGGCAATCAGACTGTTAAACAGCAATCACTAGCACATTAGAGGCTGCTGCCTATAGGCATAGACTAGAAATCACTGGCCACTTTAAGGAATGGAACACTAGTCACTTTAATCATGTTTACATATCTGGCATTACTCATCTCATATGTATATACTGTATTCTATACTATTCTACGGTATCTTACTCACTTAATGTTTAAATCTCTGGCATTACTCATATCATATGTGTTCTATACTATTCTACGGTATCTCATTCACTTAATAATGTTTACATATCGTGCATTACTCATCTCATATGTATATACTGTATTCTATACTATTCTACTGTATCTTAGTCAGTTCCGCTCTGACATCGCTCATCCATATGTATATAGTCTTAATTCATTCCTACTTAGATTTGTGTATATTGGGTATATGTCGTGTAAATTGTTAAATATTACTTGTTAGATATTACTGCGCTGTCGGAGCTAGAAGCACAGGCATTTCGCTACACCCTCAATAACATATGCTAATCACGTTTAGTCGGATTCCGCTGGAAAATGTTTCATCTATTGCTAAATGTTTTGCAACGGAAATCGTTTACCGTTTACTTTCGGAACCAAACGGAAGCAACACCAGCTAAAGGATCCAAACGGGGCGAGACCTACATTAATTTGTCGTTGCAAAACGTTTTGCAACAGACCAAACGTTTTGCAACGGAATCCAACTAATAGTAATGCCAACATCCCAGGTTTCGGTTTCAAAATTGTGACCATTTCCGTGAACGTCCAGGCATGCGCAGTGAAGTAGCAATGACATCGATTGTTATTGTTTCTCTGGGCAACTGATATTGAAGTTACCGGTACATTTGTTGCCGTTGTGTAATCGAATATTGGACATAGCGCTCGGACTAAATCGCTGCTGAACGAACGCCACATTGTATCAAATGCGATGGGTGCTGCATCGAGCACAGAGGGTGAAAGGGAACCTCTTCTTGTTCCTCCTGACCGCGAGACGAGCATTCAGCCAGTTTACAGCCAAGTCTACGGGAGAAGATGGCTGGTTCTGACTCTGTTTTCCTTGTTAGCGTTCATGCAAGGGATAGTATGGAACACCTGGGGCCCAATTCAGAACTCTGCCATGCATGCGTACGATTTCACCAAATCTGACATCGCCGTGCTGGTTCTTTGGGGTCCAGTGGGGTTCGCGCCTTGGCTGCTATTTATATGGCTAATGGACAAAAAGGGTGAGTTGATTTGTTCTAAATGGCAGTTGACAATACTGTACTGGAACACAATGTACTTTCCTTTATGTAAAATGTTTTAATTGTTTGTCTCCATTCCAAAATTCTATAGTTTTATTGCAGTGCATGAAGTTGACACATAAATCCCTATAAAACTTTCAAGATAAGATATTGCTGAGAAATCATAGATCAAAGTCGATCAGCTAAGCTACCCCCCCACCCACCCCAAACCAAATCAACCACAAGAAAGTAAACAAAGAAACATTTAAACATTTTCCCTCAGACTGACCTAGTTTCAATGTTGTTGTTCAAATCAAATTGTATTAGTCACATGCGCCGAATACAAGCATTTCACCTTACAGTGAAATGCTTACTTAGGAGCCCCTAACCAACAATGCAGTAAAAAAAAAATACGGATAAGAAATAAAAGTAACAAGTAATTAAAGAGCAGCAGTAAAATAACAATAGCGAGACTATAAACAGGGGGTACCGGTACAGAGTCAGTGTGTGGGAGCACCGGTTAGTTGAGGTAACATGTACATGTAGGTAGAGTTATTAAAGTGACTATGCATAGATGATAACTACAGAGAGTAGCAGCGGTGTAAAAGAGGGGAGGGAATAGGTTTTGTCGTGCCCTCTTCACCACTGTCTTGGTGTGCTTGGACCATGTTAGTTTGTTGGTGATGTGGACATCAAGGATCTTGAAGCTCTTAACCTGCTCCACTGCAGCCCAGTTGATGGGAATGGGGGCGTGCTCGGTCCTCCTTTTCCTGTAGTCCACAATCATCTCCTTTGTCTTGATCACATTGAGGGAGAGGTTGTTGTCCTGGCACCAGACGGCCATAAATAACATAATGCTTCTGTCTTTTCAGTATGTTCTCTTCACCAAGTCTTTTTAGTAACCATTACAATCCAGCCTCCATAGAAGAACATGTTCCTGTAAGAAATGGTGACTGACTTTCTGCCTCTGTGGAATTTTTGCTCGGACCCACTTATGTGTTAGTCTCTGAAATCTCTTTCACCAAGCTCTCAAACAACACAGTCCAGTCAAGTGTAATTTACAGGCAGTTCAAGTAACACTTAGAATGAGCCATGTATAAGTGTCTCGACAAGTGCTCCCATACAGGCTAGCTAACCACCAAACCAGTTCCTCCACATCACTTGATTGACACCGTTAGCTAACACCCAGAACACACTGTCAGGTGACAAAAACAGTTCATTGATCCCCCAGGTAACATAAAAGCAAATAGCATATTAAAGCAAAGGGCATTTGTCATAAGTTTGTCATGTGGTTAGTTAGTCATCTAGGGACATGACTGTCACTCTAAAACAAAATGATGACGGTGCTATGGGTGTTACATAATCAAAACAGGTCATACAGAGTAATACAACATTTAGAATGTCAGTGATATCATGGCTGCAGTATCCCAAACCTGACTGTTAAATATGGCCCTAAAGAGGAAAGTGTTTGTAAAGTTTCCCCTCTGAGTCAGGGGTTTCTAGAGTTGGAGAAATACATAAACGGAGATCACTCCGTATCAGTTTGTGTTAGAGCTGTGCAGCGGTCCATCTGATTTCAACATTTTAAAGCACTAAAATCAGACATTGATTTTGAGAGACTCTCTGAAATGCAGGCAGGGGTTGTTAGTTCCATGTTGCTGTTTCTCCAAAGATGGTTTGCCTGACTGTCAAATAAAGGAGATGATGTTGTAATCGAGTTATAATCAGGCATAAGTCACACTTCTCCTATTTCCCCCTAGTACACTCTTATATCAAAGTTTGAAGCTTCAGATTTTTTGCTACTGTAGTATGTAAGCCTGATGAAATGTAGCTCCAATGACTGTCTGGTAGAGATTAGAATGAAATGTATTTTGTACACAGGATCCAAATACCAGCATCTGCCATTGTTTAGTTGTGCCATCTTTAGTACATGGAGATCTGACAGACAGAAACAGAGAGTTCCTAAAGGGAACCCGCAGAAACATTCGGAGATACAGAATTTAGGTTTCCCCAACATTTCTTTATTTTATTTGTATTTATTAAACCTTTATTTAACTAGGCAGTGATCAAAATCAGATTTACTTTATCTAATGATAGGATTAGGCCTATTTCTACTATCAATTTGTCACCAATTGTGTACTTTCTCAGCTAGTGAATCTCACTAGGTGAGAGTCACTAGATTTAGATGCACTATTGTAAAGTGGTTGTTCCACTGGATATCATAAGGTGAATGCACCAATTTGTAAGTCGCTCTGGATAAGAGCGTCTGCTAAATGACTTAAATGTAAAACATTTTTTTTTAATGAAATTGGGGAACAGATAATGACTGTAGGGTTACAGAAGTTCTCTTAAATGATGGTCATGTGGTGGAAACTGAAAATGTAGACTTAAGACAGAAAGGAAGCTGCATTTCTCTGGGTGTGTATATGAGGAAGAGAACTGGGATGTTGTGGTTTGGGGGGTGTTGACTGGGGACTAGTGATTCATATTTGGGATAATGTTTAGATTGATCTCAACAATTATACAAAGTACACTACGTGACCAAAGGTATGTGGACACCTGCTCGTCGAACATCTCTCATTCCAAAATCATGGGCATTAACATGGACTTGGTCTCCCTTTGCTGCGATAACAGCCTCCACTCTTCTGGGAAGGCTTGTTGGAACATTGCTGCGGTGACTTGCTTCCATTCAGCCACAAGAGCATTAGTGAGGTCGGGCACTGATGTTGGGCGATTAGGCCTGGCTCGCAGTCGTCCCAAAGGTGATCAATGGGGTTGCAGTCAGGGCTCTGTATAGGCCAGTCAAGTTCTTCCACACCGATTATGACAAACCATTTCTGTATGGACCTCGCTTTGCACGGGGGCATTATTGTCCTGGAACAAGAAAGGGCCTTCCTCAAACTGTTGCCGCAAAGTTGGAAGCACAGAATTGTCTAGAATGTCATTGTATGATGTAGCATTAAGATTTGCCTTCATTGGAACTTACGGGCTTAGCCCGAACAGCCCCATACCATTATTCCTCCTCCACCAAACTTTACAGTTGGCACTATGCATTCGGGCAGGTAGCGTTCGCCTGGCATTCGCCAAACCCAAATTCGTCCGTCGGACTAACAGATGGTGAAGTGACTCATCACTCCAGAGAATGCGTTGACACAGAGTCCAATGGCCACTCCAGCCGACGCTTGGCATTGCGCATGGTGATCATAGGCATGTGTGCGGCTACTCGGCCATGGAAATTAATTTAATGAAGCTCCCGACGACAGTTCTTGTCCTGACGTTGCTTCCAGAGGCAGTTTGGAACTCAGTAGTGAGTGTTGCAACCGACAGACTATTTATTCACGCTTCAGCACTTGACGGTCCCGTTCTGTGAGCTTGTGTGGCCTACCACTTCGCGGCTGAGCTGTTGTTGCTCCTATATGTTTCCAATTCACAATAACAGCACTTGCAGTTGACTGGGGCAGCTTTAGCAGGGCAGAAATTTGACGAACTGACTTGTTGGGAAGGTGGCATCCTATGATGGTTCCATGTTGAAAGTCACTGAGCTATTCAGGAAGGCCATTCTACTGCCAATGTTTGTCTATGGAAATTGCATGGCTGTTTGCTCGATTTTATACACCTGTCAGCAACGGGTGTGGCTGAAATAGCAGAGTCTACTAATTTGAAGGGGTGTCCACATACTTTTGTATATACAATGCATTCGGAAATTATTCAGACCCTTTGACTTTTTCCACGTTTTGTTAGAGCCTTATTCTAAAATTGATTAAATTGTTTTTTCCCCTCATTCTACACACAATACCCCATAATGACAAAGCAAAAACAGTTTTTTGGGACATTTCTGCTAATAGATTAAAAATGAAAAACAGAAATATCAGATTTACATAAATATTCAGACCCTTTACTCAGTACTTTGTTGAACCACCTTTGGCATCGATTACAGCCTTGAGTCTTCTTGGGTAAGATGCCACAAACTTGGCACACCTGTATTTGGGGAGTTTCTCCCATTCTTCTCTGCAGATCCTCTCAAGCTCTGTCAGGTTGGATGGGGAGCGTCACTGCACAGCTATTTTCAGGTCTCTCCAGTCCAGAGATCTTCGATCGGGTTCAAGTCCGGGTTCTGGCTGGGCCATTTCAAGGGCATTCAGAGACTTGTCCCGAAGCCACTCCTGCATTGTCTTGGCTGTGTGCTTAGGGTTGTTGTCCTGTTGGAAGGTGAACCTTCACCCAGTCTGAGGTCCTGAGCGCTCTGGAGCAGGTTTTCATCAAGGATCGTTCTTTGCTCCGTTCATCTTTCCCTCGATCCAGAGTAATCTCTCAGTCCCTGCTGAAAAACATGCCCACAGCATGATGCTGCCAACACCATGCTTCACCGAAGGGATGATTCCAGGTTTCCTCCAGAAATGACACTTGGCATTCAGGCCAAAGAGTTCAATCTTGGATTCACCAGACCAGAGAATCTTGTTTCTCATGGTCTGAGAGTCTTTAGGTGCCTTAGTGCCTTAGTCTTTAGGTGCCTTAGACCACTGCACTGCAGTGGTCTAAGGCACTGCAGTGCAGTGCTAGCTGTGCCACCAGAGATTCTGGGTTCAAGCCCAGGCTCTGTCGCAGCCGGCTGCGACCGGGAGGCCCATGGGGTGACGCACAATTGGCCCAGCTTCGTCCGGGTTAGGGAGGGTTTGGCCGGCAGGGATATCCTTGTCTCATCGCGCACTAGCGACTCCTGTGGCGGGCCGGGCGCAGTGCACGCTGACCAGGTCGCCAGGTGTACAGTGTTTCCTCCGACACATTGGTGCGGCTGGCTTCTGGGTTGGATGTGCATTGTGTCAAGAAGCAGTGCAGCTAGGTTGGGTTGTGTTTCGGAGGACGCATGGCTCTCGACCTTCGCCTCTCCCGAGTCCGTACAGGAGTTGCAGCGATGAGACAAGACTGTAACTACTACCAATTGGATACCACAAAATTGGGGAGAAAAACGGGGTATAAAAAAAAGAAAAGAAGAAAAAGAAAATGTAAAAAAATAATGATGGAGGCCACTGTGTTGTTGGGGACCAGATCTGTGCCTTGACACAATCCTGTCTCGGAGCTCTACGGACAATTCCTTCGACCTCGTGGCTTGGTTTTTGCTCTGACATGCACTGTCAACTGTGGGACCTTATATAGACAGGTGTGTGCCTTTCCAAATCATGTCCAATCAATTGAATTTACGACAGGTGGACTCCAATCAAGTTGTTGAAACATCTCAAGGATGATCAATGGAAACAGGATGCACCTGAGCTCAATTTCGAGTCTCATAGCAAAGTGTCTGAATACTTATGTAAATAAGGTATTTCTGTTTAAAATTTTTAAGAAATTAGCAAACATTTCTAAAAACCTGTTTTCACTTAGTCATTTCGGGGTATTGTGTGTAGATTGATGGGAGAAAAAAATAATTGAAACCATTTTAGAATAAGGCTGTAACGTAACAAAGTGGAAAAAGTAAAGGGGTCTGAATACTTTTTGAATGCATTGTGTAGTAGTAGTGTAACATTTGGAAAAATTATACAGAATAACCTCCCATTTTTCTCTCTCTACTCCCCAACCTAACCTACTTCAACCCCACCTCTCCCATCGCTGTCTCCCCTCTTCTCTTTACTCTCTCTCCATCTCTCCCCTCTTTCTCCACCTCGCCCCTTTCTTGCTACATCTCTCCCCTCTTGTGCTGCAGGTCTGCGGGTGTCTCTTCTACTGTCAGCCTTCTTCATGGTGATTGGGGCAGCGCTGCGAAGTGTCCCTGTACCAGAACAACATCTAAGGCGATGGTAACAACCCTCACTCCCAGAGCTATGCTATAAACTTTATATATAGTCCATACCAGGGGTCTCCAACCTTTTCTAGCATGAGCGCTACTCATTTCTTTTCAAACTCTTCTCTTTTCCTCTCACCTACAAGTCTTCCACTGGTCCTTACTGTACACAATAACGTTTTCTGTCAATATACTTGGTAAAAATAATGTTAAATAAATAACTCTTAAGGATGGCCCTATAAAATCTGTGATTTTTTTTTCTCCAAATTATGTTTGATATTTTCCCAAATTATGTTTTCTCAGTTGTATTTTTCCTGGTTTTACATTTTGTTTTGTTTTTCACCCTCAACATTACAATTGTTTATAGAGAAACAGTGAAATTGGATGTTCATGTAAATGCTTAAATTACAACAGAAGACAATTTCTTGGGGGGGTCTGGAAGAAAACTAACAAGTAGATTATTATTTTTGTGAGGATTGTGCCGTCGAATGTGCCTGTCTAGTGATGGTTCTGTCCTGCTGCTGCTCATTTCATGGCTTAGTTTGCAAATAACAAATATTAGATACAAATGATACTGTATACTTCCTCATGATATACAGTACCAGTCAAAAGTTTGGACACACCTACTCATTCAATTATACTTTTTTTTTTACTATTTTATACATTGTAAATAATAGTGAATACATCACAACTATGAAATAACACATATGAAATCATGTAGTATCCAAAAAAGTGTTTAACTAATCAAAATATATTTTAGATTTTAAATTCTTCAAAGTAGCCACCCTTTGCCTTGATGGCAGCTTTGCACACTCTTGGCATTCTCTCAACCAGCTTCACCTGGAATGATTTTCCAACAGTCTTGAAGGAGTTCCCACATATGCTGAGCACTTGTTGGACCGCAGAGTGAAAGAAAAGCAGCCAACTCATCCCAAACCATCTCAATTGGGTTGAGGTCAGGTGATTGTGGAGGCCAGGTAATCTGATGCAGCACTCCATCACTCTCCTTGGTAAAATAGCCCTTACACAACTTGGATGTGTGTTGGGTCATTGTCCTGTTGAAAAACAAATGATAGTCCCACCAAGCACAAACCAGATGGGATGGCGTATTGCTGCATGGTAGCCATGCTGGTTAAGTGTGCCTTGAATTCTAAATAAATCACAGACAGTGTCACCAGCAAAGCACCATCACACCACCACCTCCATGCTTCACGGTGGGAACCCCAAATGCGGAGATCATCCGTTCACCTACTCTGCTTCTCACAAAGACACAGCAGTTGGAACCAAAAATCTCTAATTTGGACTCATCAGACCAAAGGACAGATTTACACCGGTCTAATGTCCATTGCTTGTGTTTCTTGTTTCTTGCCCCAAACAAGTCTCTTCTTATTATTGGTGTCCTTTAGTAGTGGTTTCTTTGCAGAAATGCGACCATGAAGGCCTGATTCACACAGTCTCCTCTGAACAGTTGATGTTGAGATGTGTCTGTTACTTGAATTCTGTGAAGCATTTATTTGGGCTGCAATTTCTGAGGCTGGTAACTCTAATGAACTTATCCTGTGCAGCAGAGGTAACTCTGGGTCTTCCTTTCCTGTGGTGGTCCTCATGATAGACAGTTTCATCATAGCGTTTGATGTTTTTTGCGACTGCACTTGAAGAAACTTTCAAAGTTCTTGAAATGTTCTGCATTGACTGACCTTCATGTCTTAAAGTATTGATGGACTGTAATTTCTCTTTGCTTATATGAGCTGTTCTTGCCATAATATGGACATGATCTTTTACCAAATCTTCTGTATACCACCCCTACCTTGTCACAACACAACTGATTGGCTCAAACGCATTAAGAAGGAAAGACATTCCACAAATTAACTTTTTTAACAAGGCACACCTGTTATTTGAAATGTATTTCAGGTGACTACCTCATGATGCTGGTTGAGAGAATGCCAAGAGCGTGAAAAGTTGTCATCAAGGCAAAGGAAGGCTACTTTGAAGAATCTCAAATATAAAATATATTTTGATATGTTTAACTCTTTTTTGGTTACTACAGGATTCCATATGTGTTATTTCATAGTTTTCATATCTTCACTATTATTCTACAATGTAGAAAATAGTACAAATAAAGTAAAAGCCTTGAATGAGTAGGTGTCTGAACCTTTGACTGGTACTGTACGTCTGCCAGGTAAGCCAACTTTGCAGTTAACATTTAATTGAGAAGGTTTTGGTGAAAGTATTTCTGTCAACCCACAAGGCGGTTATCACATCAACTGTTTACACACAGAGTGATAGACAAACACGCGCACCACACAGACCGATGGGCAATATTGCTGGAAAATAATTGGCAGATAACGTGTTAGTTTTTTATAATTTTTTTTAATTTCACCTTTATTTAACCAGGTAAGCTAGTTGAGAACAAGTTCTCATTTACAACTGCAACCTGGCCAAGGTAAAGCAAAGCAGTTCGACACAAACAACACAGAGTTACACATGGAATAAACAAACATACAATCAATAATACAGTAGAAAAATAAATACTTTTTTGGTCGATATACAGTGTGTGCAAATGAAGTAAGATAAGGGAGGTAATGCAATAAATAGGACATGGTGCCGAAGTAATTACAATATAGCAACTAAACACGAGTGATAGATGTGCAGAAGATGAATGTGAAAGTAGAGATACTGTTGTGCAAAGGAGTAAGATAGATAGATAAATTACTAAATAAATACAGTATGGGGATGAGGTAGTTGGATGGGCTATTTACAGATGCCCTGTGTACAGGTGCAGTGATCTGTGAGCTGCTCTGACAGCTGGTGCTTAAAGTCAGTGAGAGAGATATGAGTCTCCAGCTTCAGTGATTTTTTTTCAGTTCGTTTCAGTCATTGGTAGCAGAGAACTGGAAGGAAAGGTGGCCAAAGGAGGAATTGGCTTTGGGGGTGACCAGTGAAATATACCTGCTGGAGCGTGTGCTACGGGTTTGGCTTTTAAAGCCAATACTGGCTAACCAGGGGTGAAATAATGTAAATGTTTTGTTGCTGGGAGGTTGCGGTGTCTGATACTTGTGAGGTAGAACACGTGAACATTTCATTTACTTTCAGAATTGTTTGGTGAGCTACTCATAGGTGGCCAGTGAGTTACTGGTGGCTCATGATCAACCCGGTCCATACTGTATATACAGTTGAAGTCGGAAGTTTACATACACTTAGGCTGGAGTCATTCAAACTCATTTTTCAACCACTCCACAAATGTATTGTTAACAAACTATAGTTTGTTCGGTTAGGACTTCTACTTTGTGCAAGACACAAGTAATTGTTCCAACAATTGTTTACAGACAGATTATTTCACTTATAATTCACTGTATCACAATTCCAGTGGGTAAGAAGTTTACATATGCTAAGTTGACTGTGCCTTTAAACAGCTTGGAAAATTCCAGAAAATGATGTCATGGCTTTAGAAGCTTCTGATAGGCTAATTGACATCATTTGAGTCAATTGGAGGTGGATGTATTTCAAGGCCTTCCTTCAAACTCAGTGCCTCTTTACATGACATCATGGGAAAATCAAAAGAAATGAGCCAAGACCTCAGAAAACAAATTGTAGACCTCCACAAGTGTGGTTCATCCTTGGGAGCAATTTCCAAACGCCTGAAGGTACCACGTTCATCTATACAAGCAATAGTACGCAAGTATAAACACCATGGGACCACACAGCAGTCATACTGCTCAGGAAGGAGATGCATTCTGTCTCTGAGAGATTAACTTACTTTGGTGCGAAAAGTGCAAATCAATCCCAGAACAACAGCAAAGGACCTTGTGAAGATGCTGGAGGAAACGGGTACAAAAGTATATATATCCACAGTAAAACGAGTCCTATATCGACATAACCTGAAAAGCTGCTCAGCAAGGAAGAAACCACTGCTCCAAAACCGTCATAAAAAGCCAGACTATGGTTTGCAACTGCACATGGGGACAATGAACATACTTTTTGGAGAACTTTCCTCTGTTCTGATGAAACAAAAATAGAACTGTTTGGCCATAATGACCGTCGTTATGTTTGGAGGAAAAAGGGGGAGGCTTGTAAGCCGAAGAACATCATCCCAACCGTGAAGCATGGGGATGGCAGCATCATGTTGTGGGGGTGCTTTGCTGCAGGAGGGACTGGTGCACTTCACAAAATTGATGGCATAATGAGGGAGGAATATTATGTGGAAAAATTGAAGCAACATCTCATGACATCAGTCAGGAAGTTAAAGCTTGGGCGCAAATGGGTCTTCCAAATGGACAATGACCCCAAGCATTCTTCCAAAGTTGTGGCAAAATGGCTTAAGGACAGCAAAGTCAAGGTATTGGAGTGGCCATCACAAAGCCCTGACCTCAACCCTATAGAAAATTTGTGGGCAGAATTGAAAAAGTGTGTGCGGGCAAGGAGGCCTGTCAGGAGGAATGTGGCAAAATTCACCCAACTTATTATGAGAAGGCCACCCGAAACGTTTGACCCAAGTTAAACAATTTAAAGGCAATGCTACCAAATACTAATTGAGTGTATGTAAACTTCTGACCTACTGGGAATATGAAGAAATAAAAGCTGAAATAAATCATTCTCTCAACTAGTATTCTGACATTTCACATTCTTAAAATAAAATGGTGATCCTAACTGACCTAAGACAGGGAATTTTTACTAGGATTAAATGTCAGGAATTGTGAAAAACTGAGTTTAAATGTATTTGGCTAAGGTGTATGTAAACTTCCGACTTCAACTGTATCACGGGTGGGCAAATTACGGCCCGAGTCCATTCAAACTGACCCCGGGAGGTTTGAGTAAAACAATTGTTGTGTATAGAAATTATAATGGACCTATATATATTTTCAAATAACTGCCCTTTTACTGGCCAATCCGAAAAATGATCTGTGTTGCCCTCTGTTGAATTTTGAAATCCCGAGTTGACCCTCGAGACAGAATTATTGCCCACCCTTGCTGTATATAGTGATACAGTCAGGTCCAAAATGATTGGCAATGATAAAGATGACATAAAAATACTTTGAAATTTGTAATTAAAATACTGAGTTATTGTATGCAACAAAAAGGAAATGTATATTATTTTATGCAATTGCTCAGAAAATACATTTTAGTAATACAAACAAATCTAAAAAAGATAGGTGTCAAAATTATTGGCACCCCTGTTTTCAATTCTCCAGCACCCTCCCCTTGTGAGGATAACTGCACTTTTTTAACAGCCTTTTTCAAAAATGTTTCATGAGATTAGAGAACACATTGGGATCTTAGACCTTTCCTCCATACAGAATCTTTACAGAGCCTTTATATCCTCACTGGCCTCTTCAAAGTCCGGAGACTGAGTTGGCCATTGCAAAATGTAGGTTTTGTTGTTTATGAAATTTTTTTTTGTGGATTTTGATGTGTGCTTGGGATTATTGTCTTGCTGGAAGATCCACTTGTGGCCAAGTTTCAGGTTCCTGGCAGAGGCAACCAGGTCTTTGGCTAAAATGTCCTAGTACTTGCTAAAGTTCATAATTCCATTGACCTTAACAAGATACAGTACACCTGTGTCCAATACCAGGAAAGTTTACCACTGTTCCAGTAGTTTAAACTTCTTAATTGTTGCCCTAACAGTGGTAAGTGGTATATTTCATTTGTTTTGCTATATATTTGTACCAATTGCAACCATTGGCGATGGATGACGAAGGGATTTTACATGCTTGTTAACAAATTGTTATACCCCAATGAAACTGAAAGCCATGGAAGGCCACAGTACAGTTTCTTAAAAAGAGATTCACTGAAATAAAGTAGAATGTTAATGCAGATTTAATATAGATTTTTTTTAAATAATAATTATATTGCTTGTTAAACAAAATCTTTTTCTGAGCAATTATATTAGTATAAAATAATTATCAAACTTCTTTCAGCATACAATATAGCTCAGTATTAGAATAATTTATCCAGTCTTTTTTTCTCATTTTTATCAAAGGTGCCAATAATTTTGAACCTGACTTTTTGCTCCATGCTGTATGATTCTGCTCAAACCTGGTCTACAGTGCATTCGGAAAGTATTCAGACCTCTTGACTTTTTCCATATTTTGTTACGTTACAGCCTTATTCCAAAATATATTAAATTGTTTTTTCTCCTCATCAATCCTCATCAATACCCCATACGGACAAAGCAAAAACAGGTTTTTACACATTGTTGCAAATGTATTAAAAATAAAACACTGAAATATCACATTTACATAAGTATTCAGACCCTTTACTCAGTACATTTGTTGAAGCACCTTTGGGCGCAGTTACAGCCTTGAGTCTTCTTGGGTATGACGCCACAAGCTTGGCATACCTGTATTTGGGGAGTTTCTCCCATTATTCTCTGCAGATCCTCTCAAGCTCTGTCATGTTGGATGGGGAGTGTCACTGCACAGCTATTTTCAGAGATCGATCGGGTTCAAGTCCGGGCTCTGGCTGGGCCACTCAAGGACATTGAGACTTGTCCCGAAGCTACTCCTGCGTTGTCTTGGCTGTGTGCTTAGGTTAGTTGTCCTGTTAGGTGAACCTTCGCCCCAGTCTGAGGTCCTGAGCTCACTGGAGCATGTTTTCATCAAGGATCTCTCAGTATTTTGCTCTGTTCATCTTTCCCTCGATCCTGACTAGTCTCACAGTCCCTGCCACCACCAAGCTTCACTGTAGGGATTGTGCCAGGTTTCTTCCAGACGTGACGCTTGGTATTCAGGCCAAAGAGTTCAATCTTGATTTCATCAGACCAGAGAATCTTGTTTCTCATGGTCTGAGAGTCCTTTAGGTGCCTTTTGGCAAACTCCAAGCGGGCTGTCATATGCCTTTTACTTAGGAGTGACTTCCGTTTGGCCAGTTTACCATAAAGGCCTGATTGGTGGAGTGCTGCAGAGATGGTTGTCCTTGTGGAAGGTTCTCCCATCTTCACAGAGGAACTCTGGAGCTCTGTCAGAGTGACCATCATGTTCTTGGTCACATCCCTGACCAAAGCCCTTCTCTCCCGATTGCTGAGTTTGGCCGGGTGGCCAGCTCTAGGAAGAGTCTTGGTGGTTCCAAACTTCTTCCATTTAAGAATGATGGAGGCCAATGTGTTTTTGGAGACCTTCCCCAGATCTGTGTCTCGACACAATCCTGTCTCGGAGCTCTAGGGACAATTCCTTCGACCTCATGGCTTGGTTTTTGCTCTGACATGCACTGTCAACTGTGACAGGTATGTGCCTTTCCAAATCATGTCCAATCAATTGAATTTACCACAGTTGGACTCCAATCAAGTTGTAGAAACATCTTAAGGATGATCAATGGAAACAGGGTGCACCTAAGCTCAATTTCGAGTCTCATTGCAAAGGGTCTGAATACTTATGTAAATAAGGTATTTCTGTTTTTTTTATTTGTAATAAATTTGCAATGGATTCGAAAAACCTGTTTTTGCTTTGTCATTATGTGGTATTGTGTGTAGATTGAAGATGTTTTATTTATTTAATCCATTTTAGAATAAGGCTCTAAAATAACAATATGTAACAATGTGGAAAAAGTCAAGAGGTCTGAATACTTTCCCGAATGCACTGTACTCTGGCATGACTTTCGATACAAGATCATGTCCCATAATGTTGTGAGATTATTTCTCTAGAAAACTCAGATCAAAAGTAGGCTACACAGAATTGTATATTTATTACAATTACAAATCATTTGAATAGCTATGGTAATTTGCTGGTTTCTGCTTTTAAATTGCAGCTTTAGGGAGGAAAGAAAGGACCTAGTTGAACATAGTTTTGATGGATGAAAGAATTCATGAATCGCTTGTTTTCCACTCATATTGAACTGTCCCATTGAAATAGTTCCTGCTCATTTTGAATGCCTCACAATAGCAGAGACCTGTAATGGGATTGAGGCGCACCGTTTTCTCCTAAAAATTTGAATTCTATTTTAATAGTTGAATTGTGTGGATGCTTCTTTTTTGTTGCTCTTATTGACTACTGCTTTCATTCACACTGTCATTTCTGTCATCCTTATTTCCACCAGCTGAAAACCCCCCAGAAGGAAACCATGTCCTTTCTTCCATTGCTCTTTTAAAAAATATAGTCAATATTTCCGATTCTTTCTAAAAAAGCATGTGTGTTTAAAGGAGGCCTAGGCAAGGTTATCTGGATTACTTTAGGTATAAAGGTACTTTTATTATCCTACCTGCTCTATTGTTAATCTGCCACGTACTTCTTATTAGGCTCCACAATGAGTTCGTTTCAGGTGATACATGAAGGGTATTTCAATTGAGGAAGGAAATTGTATTCCCTTAATGGGGTGTACAGCACTTTCACCAACTGAATTTATGATGTTAGGTTTGTTAATTTTGCTCCCAAAGGTTAGGTAAAAACTCATTGTATTCTAACTGCACATTTTCTTGGAGTCTGATTGGTTCTGTAAAATGAGACCATTTAGTTAAGTTTACTGCAATATTAATGCAGACTAAAAAGTCTAAAATAAATTGGAAAGATTGGCTCTTGTTTTAGGAGAGATGCTTAGGAAATGAGACTCATGAATGATTCCTTCATTGTAGAACATTATATTCCTCTAATTAAAGGTGTTTGAAGAAAGTATAAACTTTTATATTGTGTTTGCCCCAGGCTTTGTAAAGTCTGGTCCCAATCTGTTTATGGTGCAACACAGATCTGGGACCAGGCTAAGGCTATGTGCTTTTACTGCATATAACTGACAACAACCTCTTCATGCCCCACAAGTCTTCATTCTCCCTGTCACCTCTATGCTTCAGAGGGCAGCTGAGTATGGAACAACAGAATAGGTGTGTGTGTGTGTGTGTGTGTGTGTGTGTGTACGTACTAGACTAGAGACCTGCATAAAGCTGACTTGACAGTACATGTCCTTGGCCTAGGGTCATCCATAAGCATGACATAATATATATGGTGTTGGTGTGGATGTTTTTACAGTGACTATGCCTACATGGCTGAAGAGGGCATATGCTGTTGTACTTTGTCATGTGAGAAATACAGGGTCACACTGAGGCATACGCCATCAAACAAGAGAGGCGGTTCTCGTGGAGGAGCGATACATTACAGGCAGTAAGGATGCTGACACAACAGCACTCCGCAGACAAAATACTCTGGAGTGCTGTTGTGAGATCTTATATTGTAAGATCTCAGCATCCAACTGAGACCCAGAAAGTATTGCTATCAAGGTGATAAAGTGCCTATACGTAAAGGTTTAACACCCATCTATGTAAAGCTCTATCCCTGAGGTGTGTCTCTCCTCTCACAGTTCCTGGGATTACATTATACATCTAGCCTATACGGGACAGTTTATAGCTGTAGTATTTAAGAGTACGTAACAGATGTAATGCCAGTAAGGGAGAATTCTATGATCAACTTTGTGCCTTTTATGAAAACGTGTTAGTGATGTCAAAATGTACTCCTAGAGGGAAGGTAGATCCTTATGCCATGCGAGTGGAATACCTCCCTCATAACCATGGCAACCGTACTGTTCTGTGAGTTGTGCGGTTCCTGAGCAAGCAGATTCTGTGCGTTTAAACCATAAAGATTTATGACGTTTCTCAGGGGGCTTAAAATTGTTCTGACCTTTGGAGATCAGAACAGAGGTAACCTGAGGTAACCTCTAACACTTTCACTCAGGCGTATATGATTCCTTAATATTTCCACTAAACAGTAAAGCCTTATTGAGCTGTGTATCTAACAGCCTACTATCCATTCAGAAACAGTTCCCCAAGTCACCAGCAGGTGTCACTCATTGCATTGTGTTTGCTGCTGCTGCACACAGGTCTATGGCTGCACAGTTCGAGTTCTGAGACATGGGGTTTGTGTTATTTTTACCCATGCTGCTGCCATGCACTTGTCTCACACACACACAAATATTCCATTTACATCTCTCTTAAAACGTCAAGAGTGTGGGTGCTGCTGGGGCTACGATGGTGATTTAGATACGACCAATGGTAAGAGGTTCTGCTGATCTGTTGAGAGGTCAGTGGGAATAAGAGGAGATGAACGGGGAGAGAAGAAGACAGGGTAGAAGAGAAGAGGGGAGAGGTCAGGAAAGTAAAGGAAAGAGGAGTGGATAGGAGATGGGAGATGAAAGGAAAGGAGGAGGAGAGGAGCTGAGAGAAGCGGAGAGGAAGGCAGCTGAGAGGAGGACAGGTGCTGAGAGGAGAAGAAGAGGTGAAGATAGAAAAGGAGAGGAAGGAAGCTGAGAGGAGAAGATAGAAAAGGAGAGGAAGGAAGCTGAGAGGAAGAGAGGAGAAGATAGAAAAGGAGAGGAAGGAAGCTGAGAGGAAGAGAGGAGAAGATAGAAAAGGAGAAGAAGGAAGCAGAGAGGAGGACAGGAGCTGAGAGAAGAGAGGTGAAGATTTGAAAAGGAGAAGGAAGCTGAGATGAGGACAGGAGCTGAGAGGAGAAGAGAGTAGAAGAAGAGGTGAAGATAGAAAAGAAGAGGAAGGAAGCTGAGAGGAGCAGAAGAACAGGAAGGCAGCTGAGAGGAGGACAGGTGCTGAGAGGAGAAGAAGAGGTGAAGATAGAAAAGGAGAGAATCTGAAAGGAGCTGAGTGAGTTCAAGTGCATAGCAGCCAGCGATCAAACAGAGTCTTTGATTTTCACCCCCTCCTAAAGATTGATTTAGAAACAGGATGGCTCCCCTGACAGCACGCACTAGATCATATTTTTAAAGAGGGAGAACAATCGTTTCATGTTCGATGGGCATATTTTTTCACCATATGCTCTGGAGGGTAAACTTTGTTCAGTTTGGAGCTCATTTATGAGAATCAAAGGGAGTGGGTTGTGAGATTGAAACACCTTCCTGTTGTCAGAGCTGCTCTCTGGTGTAGTTCAAGTAAGGAAACATACCTGAAGGCGATCTTTGTGTGAGTCAGAATATCTGAAAAGAGGCCAGGGCAGGGGAGGAGGATAAAAGACAAGACACCATTACAATGGTCACTAATTTGACAGAGGTCAGAGCACCAATATGATAACTTGAATTAAAGCAGGCAATGCTCAAATGTATGCAAATACAGAGAACACTGATGCAAAGGTTCTCTCAGAAATATCTTCACGTCTCGTTGATTGGCTACGCTCTCTCACACACACACACACACACACACACACACACACACACACACACACACACACACACACACACACAACCATGACGTGTTGTGTCCCTGTACCAACTGCAAACATTGCCACTGTGCCAATGATACTGCCATGGCCTCTCGGATTGTGCCACCCTCTGACACATTAGATTGGATCAGGTATCTGGAAGTGGCAGTGGTATCATTTCTGTCGCACTGTGCCAGGTTAGAGACATGAGCATATCGTATATCTAACTGACTGATTCGCACGCTGGGCTGGTTTGGTCTCGGAGCAATGAGATTTTCTCTCACAGGGTTCATCAATATACATTAAGTGAATCATCTCTCGCAGAATGACTGCCCTTCCTCTGTCCTCCCCTCTTCCACTCCTTCCTCTCCTTCCTCCACTCTTCCACGCCCAGGGTTGGAGAGTTACTGATTACATGTAATCAGTTACATGTGTTCTGATTACAACAAAAAACTAACTTCAATCAGTTATGTTACCAGCAAAAATATTGTAATCAGATTACAGATACTATTGAAAAACTAGATTACTTTTTGGATTCCGAAAAGATGTTCGTGAAAAAAATACATTATGACACCTTTCTGTTTTCTCAATGACATTAAATTCAGCATTGAAAAGAGAGTTTGTTCCACCTGAGTGAGTCTGACCACAAGTCAGAGACCAGTATGATGACACACCAAATGCATTTGATGGATCCTTTTTGTCTTCTAAGGCCTCTTAAAGGGAAAGTAATCCAAATGCTTTTGAATTATCAGCAGGTCAGTTTTAGGATGTGTTGTCATCAAGTGTACAAGATGGAAGATAGATTTGTGGACAAGCGGGCACCATAAATCATTTCATTATTTTGATCATTCTGTTTGACTTGAATGGAATGAATGATCACAGCGTGAGAGGGAGAGAGACGGGACAGGTGCGAGATGGAGTGTGGAGGAGGGAAAGAGACTGGGGGGAAGGAAGAGAGAGATGGTGAAGGAGTGTGGAAAGTGAGGGGAGGGAGAGAGACAGGAGGAAGGTGAAAGGGATCGAGGGAAAGCAGTGGGAGAGAGAGAGAGACATGAGGGAGAGTGTTGTAGGAGATGGGGGAGTTAACCGTCGTTTGAGAAGATCTCAGGAGGAGATATGGGATAGCTACACTTCCATCGATCTGTCTTGCCAGCGTTGACAGCTCTTTGTCTTCTGCTATGAGCTTATCTGGTTTGAACTCAAGGCAGACAGCAGTGTTCGACTGGTTTACGAGTGCCAGAACTGTAGCAGAATGTCTGTCAATATTAGTGCTGTGTTCTTTTCCTCGAGATAAGACTCAGCAAAGAAGATGCACAGGTTCTTAATAGTTATTTTTAGTCTCACCTTTGTTGCCTGCCTTGTAATCTTTTAGAAGAGTTATTGTACATTTACCAAGCTGATGTGAATATAAGCTTCTATCTGGAAAGATAACCTTTTTTATCTTAAATCATACCCACATTAATGCTAATAATGAAAATCGTTAAAAGGATTTGCACCAGAGGTGGACAATTTTGTCTCGAGCCTCGTCGGGCTTCAATATTCTGTGGAGGGTCGCATTTTTGATTTTTGTTGTTGTTGGGGGGGGGGGGGGGGATTTTTTGTTGTTGTTGTCAAAAGCAATTTGGCCAGACAAAGGGAAGTTATCTGAAAATATATAGGTCCATTGTAAATCCGACATACTTTCTATCTAGTTTTAGACGTTCAAGAGTGGCATGGAGTGTTTTTTTTAACCCAAATAATATATATTTAAAAAAATAAATTATGTCAAACCTCCCTCGGTTCTGATTGAATGGGTTCGCGGGCCAGATCTGGAGTTTGTCCACCCCTGTTTAGATGATGTTTTCTATTGCCACTCAGACACACTGGTTTGGGAAGGGCTGGCAGGGCACCAGGGACGACTCAGATCTCACACTGCACCAGCAGGACTCAGATTTCATGAGAGAATCCTGACTCCGACAGGAATATACCCATAGAGATATATTTTATATATTTTTAGAATTATATTTCTTATTATTTTTAACTCCTTTTCCCTATAGGTTAACACTGGAATGAAAACTACAGGTAGTTTCTCACATAGAAACATGCTGAGGGAAATGGATTCTTTCTAGTTAATGGCATCTCTCTGGTTACACTGTCTGACTACATTGCATCTGTTATCTATATGCATAATGTGATATTAATGTTTCATGTTTCCCTCCTTATCCTCTCTGCAGGTTAATACACGCCGGTCAGCTGCTGAATGGTTTGGCTGGTCCAACCATAATGAGTGCCGGCCCCCTCCTCTCCACCACATGGTTCGCTCCGGACCAACGAGCCACAGCCACCGCTGTCGCCTCATTGGTGAGCTACCTGGGCGCGGCATGCTCCTTCATTGTCGGCCCACTGCTTGTGCCCGCCCCCAACGACACCACACGTGCCATGGTGAACCGAGCCGTCGTCTCGACAGACACCCAGATGAACCACATACGAGACAGAATCCAACTGGTTTTGTATGCAGGTACTGATGTTATAATATCTTATGTAGCTGTAATGTATGCATTCATAAAGCTTTTATAAGGAGGCATAATGTGAAGTGTTATTCAGATACATAAGAGACAAGATCCAAATGGTTATGTATGCAGCCAGGTACTGAGAAAAAGAAATGCTGTCTCTACCTCACTTTGAAACACTGGAGCATACTGAAGATGAGAAGATATTCAGAAACTCTATAGCACAATTGTCCTACCAAGAGTAGCTTAATATCTTCTCATGTTATGTATGCAGGTAGGTACTGACAGCACCGCAGCCTCTCAGTCATTCATCATTACCCAACAGGAATCAATAGCAGATCATCTCTGGATCATGTCTGCCCTGTCTAGTCCTGGGAGAGAAATACAATTAGCTGAAAGTGATCCGACTGCCAGTCTCATCACGCAAATATCAGACTCAAACGTCTCAGCAATATAACATTCAGAACAGAACTGGCTGCCATAAAAGATGGAGGCTTAGCCTGTTCTGCTTAACTGATTCAGAAAATTAAAGCATTTAAAGAAAGAAAAAAACATTATCCCCAACAATAGTAGATTGAGGCTTTGTGTTAACTATTAGTATTACATTTCAAAGGACAAAACTGACACATTTCCTGAACTGAGATCTTTAGAGGTCAGAAAGCATTTAGATGGAATTAAATTCATTGACGTTTTCCTCCTGCTCCTCTGAGGAGAATAACTTATACACTTCCACAGTCACACCTGCACTACAGAAAAGCAGCAATCAACAGTTGTGCCGAGTGTTTTGGTTTGAAAAATCAATGTATGAGCTGGCATGGACCCTGTCCTGTGCCAGCCAGAGAGTAAAAATGCAGCTGCTGTCCAATCAAACTGCACATTATGATAGGAAAAAGCATGATTTATGATTCTGGTGGTACTTTTTGGGAAATGGACAAACTAAAAATGCTGTGGCCTTTCAAAGAGAAATGGGTCCTGTTTGGTTGCCCATGCCAGGCCAAGCCCAGTGAAAGGGGTTGGGGGATTTAGGAGCTTGTCTGGAAGGCAGGGCTGTTAGGGCATGCTGACAGAGAGAGTATCAGAGACCTCTACAGTCTCTGTGCTAGCTGAGTGATGTAGTCCCAGGCCCAGCTCTCTGATAAGCCACTTGTCTCTTAATTGACTAATCTGGGCATCTGCAATAGAGCAGGCCTGGAACTCTACAGTGCCTTCAGGAAGTGTTCATACCCCTTGATTTATTCCACATTTTGTTGTTACAGCCTGAATTCAAAATTGATCAAATATATTTCCCCCCCACCTTTCTACACACCATATTCCATAATGACAAAGTGAAAACAGGTTTTTAGAAATGTTTGCAAATTTTTTGAAAATGAAAAACAGAAATATTTCATTTACATAAGGATTCACGCCCCTGAGTCAATACTTTTTAGAAGTACCTTCAGCAGCGATTACAGCTGTGAGTCTTTCTGGGTAAGTCTGTAAGAGCTTTCCACATCTGGATTGTGCAACATTTGCCCATTATTCTTTTCAAAATTCTTCAAGCTCTGTCAAATTGGTTGTTGATCATTGCTAGACAACCATTTTCAGGTATCACCATAGATTTTTAAGTAAATTTAAGTCAAATCTGTAACTCGGCCACATTCACTGTCTTCTTGGTGCAACTCCAGTGTAGATTTGGCCTTGTCTCTTCGGTTATTATCCTGCTGAAAGGTCAGTTTGTCTCCCAGTCGTGGAAAGCAGACTGAACCAGGTTTTTGCCTGTGCTTAGCTCCATTCCGTTTCTTTTTTTTTATACTGAAAACTCCCCAGTCCTTAATGATTACAAGCATACCCATGACATGATGCAGCCACCACTGTGCTTGAAAATATGGAGAGTGGTACTCGGTAATATGTTGTGTTGGATTTGCCACATGCATAACACACAGTTTTACTTTAGTGCCTTATTGCAACAGGATACAGGTTTTAGAATATTTTTCTTCTGTACAGGATTCCTTCTTTTCTCTCTGTCATTTAGGTTAGTATTGTGGAGTAACTACAATGTTGTTGATCCATCCTCAGTTTTCTCCTATCACAGCCATTCAACTCTAACTGTTTTAAAGTCACCATTGGCCTCATGGTGAAATCCCTAAGCAGTTTCCTTCCTTTCCAGAAACTGAATTAGGAAGGACTCCTGTATCTTTGTAGTGACTGGGTGTATTGATACGCCACCCAAAGTGTAATTAATATCTTCACCATGCTCAAAGGGATATTCAATATCTGCTTTATTTTTATTTTTTAGCTATCTACCAATAGGTGCCCTTCTTTGCAAGGCATTGGAAAACCTCCCTGGTCTTTGTGGTTGAATCTGTGTTTGAAATTCACTGCTCAACTGAGGGACCTTACAGATAATTGTATGTGTGGGGTACAGAGTAGAGGTCGACCGATTATGATTTTTCAACGCCGATACCGATTATTGGAGGACCAAAAAAGCCGATGCCGATTAACCGGCCGATTTTTTTTTTTTTTTTTTTATAATTAAAAAATATATATTTCTTTGTAATAATGACAATTACAACAATACTGAATGAACACTTATTTTAACTTAATACATCAATAAAATCAATTTACCCTCAAATAAATAATGAAACATGTTCAATTTGGTTTAAATAATGCAAAAACAAAATGTTGGAGAAGAAAGTAAAAGTGCAATATGTGCCATGTAAGAACGTTTAAGTGCCTCGCTCAGAACATGAGAACATATGAAAGCTGGTGGTTCCTTTTAACATGAGTCTTCAATATTCCCAAGTAAGAGGTTTTAGGTTGTAGTTATTATAGGAATTATTGGACTATTTCTCTCTATACGATTTGTATTTCATATACCTTTGACTATTGGATGTTCTTATAGGCACTTTAGTATTGCCAGTGTAACAGTATAGCTTGAAGCATTGCGAAGAGCTGCTGGCAAAATGCACGAAAGTGCTGTTTGAATGAATGCTTACGAGCCTGCTGCTGCCTACCACCGCTCAGTCAGACTGCTCTATCAAATCATAGACTTAATTATAATATAATAAACACACAGAAATACGAGCCTTAGGTCATTAATATGGTCGAATCCGGAAACTATCATCTCGAAAACAAAACGTTTTTTCTTTCAGTGAAATACGGAACCGTTCCGTATTTTATCTAACGGGTGGCAACCCTAAGTCTAAATATTCCTGTTACATTGCACAACCTTCGATGTTATGTCATAATTACGTAGAATTCTGGCAAAATAGTTCGCAACGAGCCAGGCGGCCCAAACTGTCGCATATACCCTGACTCTGCGTGCAATGAACGCAAGAGAAGTGACACAATTTCTCTAGTTAATATTGCCTGCTAACCTGGATTTCTTTTAGCTAAATATGCAGGTTTAAAAATATATACTTCTGTGTATTGATTTTAAGAAAGGCATTGATGTTTATGGTTAGGTACAGTCGTGCAACAGTTGTGCTTTTTTTTGCAATTGCGCTTTTGTTAAATCATCCCCGTTTGGTGAAGTTGGCTGTCTTTGTTAGGAAGAAATAGTCTTCACAGTTCGCAACGAGCCAGGCGGCCCAAACTGCTGCATATACCCTGACTCTGTTGCAAGAGGTGACACATTTTCCCTAGTTAAAATAAATTCATGTTAGCAGGCAATATTAACTAAATATGCAGATTTAAAAATATATACTTGTGTATTGATTTTAAGAAAGACATTGATGTTTATGGTTAGGTACACGTTGGAGCAACGACAGTCCTTTTTCGCGAATGCGCACCGCATCGATTATATGCAACGCAGGACAGGCTAGATAAACTAGTAATATCATCAACCATGTGTAGTTAACTAGTGATTATGATTGATTGATTGTTTTTTTTAAGATAAGTTTAATGCTAGCTAGCAACTTACCTTGGCTTCTTACTGCATTCGCGTAACAGGGCGGCTCCTCATGGAGTGCAATGTAAAGCAGGTGGTTAGAGCGTTGGACTAGTTAACCGTAAGGTTGCAAGATTGAATCCCCGAGCTGACAAGGTAAAAATCTGTCTTCTGCCCCTGAACAAGGCAGTTAACCCAGCGTTCCTAGGTCGTCATTGAAAATAAGAATGTGTTCTTAACTGACTTGCCTAGTTAAATAAAGGTGTAAAAAAATACAAATTGGCAAATCGGCGTCCAAAAATACCGATTACCGATTGTTATGAAAACTTGAAATCGGCCATTCCGATTAATCGGGCGACCTCTAGTACAGAGATGAGGTAGTCATTCAAAAATCATTGTTAAACACTATTTTGGCACACAGTGAGTCCATGCAACTTATTCAAATCAAATTGTATTTGTGACATACGCCGAATACAACAGGTGTCGACTTTACAGTGAAATGCTTACTTACAAGCCCTTAACCAACAATGCAGTTTTAAGAAAATTCCCCACCCCAAAAAGTAAGAGATAAAAATAACAAATAGCCTGGTTAGCCATTTGATTAGATGTTCAGGAGTCTTATGGCTTGGGGCTAGAAGCTGTTGAGAAGCCTCTTGGACCTAGACTTGGCGCTCCGGTACGGCTTGCCGTGCGGTAGCAGAGAGAACAGTCTATGACTAGGGTGGCTGGAGTCTTTGACAATTATTAGGGCCTTCCTCTGACACCGCCTGGTATGGAGGTCCTGGATGGCAGGAAACTTGGCCCCGGTGATGTACTGGGCCGTATGCACTACCCTCTGTAGTGCCTTGCAGTCGGAGGCCGAGCAGTTGCCATACCAGGCAGTGATGCAACCCGTCAGGATGCTCTTGATGGTGCAGCTGTAAAACCTTTTGAGGATCTAAGGACCCATGCCAAATCTTTTCAGTCTCCTGAGGGGGAATAGGTTTTGTCGTGCCCTCTTCACGACCATCTTGGTGTGCTTGGACCATGTTAGTTTGTTGGTGATGTGGACGCCAAGGAACTTGACGCGCTCAACCTGCTCCACTACAGCCACGTCGATGAGAATGGGGGCGTGCTCGGTCCTTCTTTTCCTGTAGTCCACATTCATCTCCTTTGTCTTGATCACGTTGAGGGAGAGGTTGTTGTCCTTGCACCACACAGTCAGGTATCTGACCTCCTCCCTATAGGCTGTCTCATCGTTGTCGGTGATCAGACCTACCAGTGTTGTGTCATCAGCAAACTTAATGATGGTGTTGGAGTCGTACAGACATGAGTGAACAGGGAGTACAGGAGGGGACTGAGCACGCACCCCTGAGGGGCCCCCGTGTTGAAGGTCAGCGTGGCGGTTGTGTTGTTACCTACCCTTACCACCTGGGGGTGGCCCGTCAGGAAGTCTAGGATCCAGTTGCAGAGGGAGGTGTTTAGTCCCAGGGTCCTTAGCTTAGTGATGGGTTTTGAGGGCACTATGGTGTTGAATGCTGAGCTGTCAATGAATAGTATTCTCATGTAGGTGTTCCTTTTGTCCAGGTGGGAAAGGGAAGTGTGGAGTGCAATAGAGATTGCATCATCTGTGGATCTGTTGGGTCGGTATGCAAATTAGGGTGTTAGGGTTTCTGGGATAATGGTGTTGATGTTAGCCATTACCAGCCTTTCAAAGCATTTCATGGCTACAGACCTGAGTGCTAGTCATTTAGGCAGGTTACTTTAGTGTTCTTGGGCACAGGGACTATGATGGTCTGCTTGAAACATGTTGGTATTACAGACTCAGACAGGAAGAGGTTGAAAATGTCAGTGAAGACACTTTCTAGTTGGTCAGCACATGCTCGCAGTACACGTCCTGGTAATCCGTCTGGCCCTGCGGCCTTGTGAATGTTGACCTGCTTAAAGGTCTTGCTCACATCGGCTGCGGAGATCGTGATCACATAGTCGTCTGGAACAGCTGATGCTCTCATGCATGTTTCAGTGTTACTTGCCTCGAAGCGAGCCTTATTATGTGACATGTTAAGCACATTTCTACTATTGAACTTATTTAGGCTTGCCATAACAAAGGGGCTGAATTCTTATTGATTCAAGACATTTCAGCTTTTCATTTTTTTAACATTTCTAAAAACATAATTCTACTTTGACTTTATTGGGTATTGTGTGTAGGCCAGTAACAAAACATCTCAATTTAATCCATTTTAAATTCAGGCTGTAACACAATAAAATGTGTAAATAGTTAAGAGGTGTGAATAGGTTCTGAAGGCACCGTATGTCCTCAGGTTCTGTGCTCTGCCAGTCCTACATAGTTCTATCTCAAGTAGGGTGGATCAAAGACATGTGATTCTGGGTGGAATGGTTTTGTTAGTGACACATTGACTGAGTTCAGGTAGGTAGTAAACCAATAATAACCCTTCTATTTGACTGTGTTAATAAGCTACTGATCTGTCTTTTCCTGTGTCTCTGTGTCCCTCCTGACATAAAGAGTTAGGTGTGGTGGCGATGCTGTTTGCTGCGGTGCTGCTTTACTTCCCCTCCCGACCCCCCATGCCTCCCAGTGTGGCTGCTGCCAGCCAGAGACTCAGCTACAGGAGCAGCATCTGCAGACTACTCAGGTATGTACTGTCGGGTCCTTTGCCATCATCACACACATTAAGTGGTCATTCTTTTATTAGATCTTAAAATGATTCATCACAACAGTCACAAAAGGGCCTGGGGTGTCCTCGGACACCTCTCAACATACCTTGTCCTGTTTTAACTTTGAGATGAGAAAGGAATGAATGGGTCTGTTTGTTAGTCTGTATGGAGAAACTAAATGAAGGGGTCTTGTTGCTCTGCCACGCGCCATCTGTTGGGCCTGCTAGTTAATGTTCATCAAAGACATCCTCTCTCCCCCTCGATTAAATACACAGTCATAAGATGGAACTGACATTCCCCTGGCTCTGCTTAATAAATAGATCATCATCATCCTCTTCTCCTCATCCACACATAGCCAGGGTTCTCTGGAGTCCATGGTCCTCTGGAGTCCATGGTCATGTAACATGCTCACATAGCCAGGGTTCTCTGGAGTCCATGGTCCTCTGGAGTCCATGGTCATGTAACATGCTCACATAGCCAGGGTTCTCTGGAGTCCATGGTCCTCTGGAGTCCATGGTCATGTAACATGCTCACATAGCCAGGGTTCTCTGGAGTCCATGGTCCTCTGGAGTCCATGGTCATGTAACATGCTCACATAGCCAGGGTTCTCTGGAGTCCATGGTCCTCTGGAGTCCATGGTCATGTAACATGCTCACATAGCCAGGGTTCTCTGGAGTCCATGGTCCTCTGGAGTCCATGGTCATGTAACATGCTCACATAGCCAGGGTTCTCTGGAGTCCATGGTCCTCTGGAGTCCATGGTCATGTAACATGCTCACATAGCCAGGGTTCTCTGGAGTCCATGGTCCTCTGGAGTCTATGGTCATGTAACATGGTCATACAGCCTGCATTCAGAATGCACTGTCTGTGTGCCGGGGATCAAGCGCTGGGCTGTGGACAGACCGCCAGTGAACAGGCTGGTTGATCTCCCTACAGTCAACCCCTCCAGCCAGATGGAGCGCGCTCTCTCTCTCTCTCTCTCGCTCTCTTCCTCTCTAGCTCTCTCATTCTTTCTCCTTTTCTCTCTCTCTCTCTCTTGCTCTGTCTTTTTCGCTCCTTCTATCACTTGCTCACTCACTTTCTCTCTCTCTCTCTTTCTCTCTCCCTAGTTCTCACCGACTCTCTCTGATAAGCAATAACAAACTCCCTGCAAAGCACACAGCTTCAAGAGAGGGATAATACCAGTCAAGCTGACATAAACCCAATGAAGACACTGTCTGATGCACGCATGCATACACATACACACATCTGGAGTCCCACTGATAGGCAGCCTTCCAGTGGACAGTCTGACCTATTTCACACTCAAGCAGCATCAGTAGCTGTCTGGCTGAGGATTGTAGATGGAAGGGAAAAAAATAAAAGCTGGGCCTTATGTGTGTAAGTTCCACTCTTCAAAGAAAGATAAACTTGGGTTAGCAGCAAAATTGTGTTTTCTGAAGTTAGCTAGGTCTTGAGTCGTATCCTTCCTTCTAAGCCAGCCTTTCCACTTCTGTAGTACCAGTGTTTCCCAGAGTTAGCTAGGTTTTGAGGTGTATCCTAAGCCACCACTTTTGCCCTTTCTTCCATCCTGTTGGTGAGAGAGTTTGAACCATAGTTAATGATCTGGAGCTTGATAGGTTATCCCATCTGTTCAGGTCTGATGCAGAGCCTCATCACAACACATAGCAGGGGTGTGTCCCAAATGGCACCCAATTCCCTTTATAGTGCACTACTTTTGATCAGGGTCTAAAGTAACACACTAATAGGGAATACAGTGCCGTTTGGGCAGGTTGACGTTTGTCATGAATTTTGGGTTTTACGCACCAGCCAAGCTTCTGGGAGAGCGCGATGGCTGTCTTTTGATTTGTCAAGAATCTTGCCCTGGAGGCAGAACTGAGCGATTTCTGCTATATGGTGCAGCTGCAAAATCAAAAGTAGAAATTGTAGAAATTCATGAAAACCAAAATGAGCTTTTTGGTCTTAATTTAGGGTTAGCAGTGTGGTTACGGTGATGGTTTGGTTTAAAATCCGATGTTATGACTGTGGCTGTGCCAGCTAGTGACCACACTGCAGAGCTGCCTACAGAACAACATTCATGACAATAAATGCTAACCTTCGTCATTTGGGACACAGCCCAGCTCTCCACACATGTAGAAAAGTTAGCAGTACTACCTGACAACTACTCTTAGAATAGTAATGACGTTAGCTAGCAGCGTTAGTATTGATGATGGTCCCACTATAATTATTAAAAAATTATTTATTTACACAAGGAAATACAAAACAATATGATGAAGGTTTAAAAGGAAAACTAAAATAATATCCTCCCTTTCAATGTTTAGAAAACAAAACCATACAAAATATAAGTAGCAAAATGGATGATGAATAAGCGGGTAAAGAAGTAAGAAGAAATTTCAAGAACAGTGCATAATCAAAATGAAAGGCTAATAGGCGGAGACCTGGACCTCTGTAGGAGATGGACCTCTCTCTGTAGGAGATGGACCTCTCTCTGTAGGAGATGGACCTCTCTCTGTAGGAGATGGACCTCTCTCTGTAGGAGATGGACCTCTGTAGGAGATGGACCTCTCTCTGTAGGAGATGGACCTCTCTCTGTAGGAGATGGACCTCTGTAGGAGATGGACCTCTCTCTGTAGGAAATGGACCCCTCTCTGTAGGAGATGGAACTCTCTCTGTAGGAGATGGACCTCTCTCTGTAGGAGATGGACCTCTCTCTGTAGGAGATGGAACTCTCTCTGTAGGAGATGGACCTCTCTCTGTAGGAGATGGACCTCTCTCTGTAGGAGATGGAACTCTCTCTGTAGGAGATGGAACTCTCTCTGTAGGAGATGGACCTCTCTCTGTAGGAGATGGACCTCTGTAGGAGATGGACCTCTCTCTGTAGGAGATGGACCTCTCTCTGTAGGAGATGGAACTCTCTCTGTAGGAGATGGACCTCTCTCTGTAGGAGATGGAAAATTGGCCTAGTCTTCTACGGGAGAAAGGGGTGTGGAGATTGGTGTCAGTTCTAGTGGTGTAGTGGTGGACCTGAGTATTAAATGTGAATAGTAATTTGAAAAGAAACAGGGAGTAGATTTGTTTTTTAATTTAAATACAAACAGACAGAATTGAAGTTGGTTGATGTCATAAATATAGAGGATTTGAATGCTATGGAAAGGAACTGGCACGGCTGTCTGAGTGAGTTGTATGAGACATTTTGCCTAGGAAGGTTCTATCCTCCTCATTCTGATGCATTGAACTCCAGCCAAGACCTGCCAAGGACAAATGGCACTTAGCTGATGATGCTCCTGGCTTCGTGGCTCCCCGGAATATTTCACCCTCTGCAGCGTTGCCCTCGGCTGTGGTTACTTAGTCTGAGTCCCAAATAGCACCTTATTCCCTATATAGTGCACCACTTTTGACCAGAGCCCTATGGGCTATAGTGCACTGCATAGAGAATAGGGTACCATTTGGGATAAAACCTTACTATACAGTAATCTAAATAAGCTGTGGGCCGGAAAAAGGTGCAAGGATATTGATTTCCCGCCGGCCGCCATCACAGCAAGGTTAATAATACAGTAGCAGCTGGTAGCTGGAGAGAGAGGGCAAGTCACTTTTATGAGTCTATAACGCTCTCTCTCTTTCTCTCTCTCTCTTTGTCTCTCTCTCTCTCTCTCTCTCTCTCTCTTGTCTCTCTCTCTCTTTGTCTCTCTCTCTCTTTGTCTCTCTCTCTCTTTGTCTCTCTCTCTCTTTGTCTCTCTCTCTCTTTGTCTCTCTCTCTCTCTCTCTTCTCTCTCTCTCTTTGTCTCTCTCTCTCTTTCTCTCTCTCTCTCTTTGTCTCTCTCTCTCTCTTTGTCTCTCTCTTTGTCTCTCTCTCTCTCTTTGTCTCTCTCTCTCTGTCTCTCTCTCTCTCGCTCTCTTTGTCTCTCTCTCCCCCCTAGACTCCTCCAAGGCCAAGTACCACAGGACAGGGTACTCGGGTACACTCTTACAGTGGATAGGAGTAGAGGTGCCGATCCAGGATCCGTTTTACCTCATTGAATGTAATGAATGGACAGGGGTGACCTGATCCTCAGCACTCCTACTGTTGATACATACAGTACATCCCCTAGCTTGCTTTCCTGTCTGTCTCCTCAGAGTTTGTTTATCCCAGTTTCATCTCAGCACAGACTGAGGTAATCAGCTGAGAGAGTTAAGAGTGGTGCCAGCCCATCATGCTTTATTAGCATTTATACCAGTGTCTCGCCAATCATCAGGCCTGTGTAGCCAGGAGAGAGAGTGTGTGTGTGTGTAGCTGAACACAGAGAAGACTCCCCCTAACAGAGGAGCCCCTACGCCCCTACGCCCCCCCTCCAACCCTCCATCTCAACTAGCTGCTAACACTGTCTGTCTGGCACCCCTCCAATCACTCTCTGCCCAATTACAATCATCCATAACACCTTGTTCTCATCACTGCCGCCTCCGCCCCAAAACCCTGTCCCTGCCATGTCGCTGATTTAATTTGAGGACCATCACTTCACCCCTCTCTAACAGCACCATTAAATCTCTAGCCGTCTGGTCTGACAGTGACAGCAGCCGTCATAGAAGGGGAAATCTCTCTCTCTCTCTCTCTCTCACAGGACTGTTTGTTTTCCTAGCTTCTGTTCAGGATGGACGGCTGGCGTTTACTCATGCATTTGTTCATGACATCCATTGATATGCCGGCTGCGTCCTGTATGTATCTCGGAGGGACATCTGGTGAATGCTTAAGGCGTTCCTCATCCTCAGGGAGGGAGGGGGGATGAAAAGCAACTCTGAGGAAAATCTAGACTCAGACTTGAAAGTCTATTGTTTTGTTTCAAGCTAAGTTGAGGAGGAAACTTGTCCCAAGTTGCTGCATAGCACTAAACGACATCAATATATTCCTCTGGCACTTTAGAGAGAAATGTTGCAGTTTTCTTCTCCTTGAAGAGAACCTCCGTAGAGATACAGATTCATGGAGCACCCACCCAGGGTCTGTCATATGATACTTCGTATTCTCCCAAAGCAGTACCCGACGTGTACACTTGCACACTCCCCAGGTGTGACATTGTTCCTGGCTACTAACCATGGCCTGCTTTGCTGGACTAACAACCAGCGTCGTGGTCATGATCGTGATTAGCATCTTGTAAAATTCATGCTTGAGAATAACCCACCTCTTAGTGGTTTGTCAGTGTTTACAAAGACTGGCAGACCTGGCCAGAGTCAACATTGATATGACCAACTCCAACCATTTCTATTAGATTTACCCCTGGTCTCTCATCTCAGACTTTTACTTGGCCAGAGACCACACAGAATTAGCCTCTGTTTCCATATTGTAGGTAATCTCACTTAGTTCCCTTGTTTGAACGATGCCTTGGTTCTATCCGATACACCCTGACAATGTCTCAATGGCAGAGCATAAACCTAGAACATTCTCATAACCATCAACAAACTGTTTACAGCAGGTGGTAAATGTGTAGTTTGTAGACCCACAGAGAGGAATCAGAGCTGGGGAATTGATTTAAATGGGATTGGCTTAATCTACTTGAAAGCAAAAGCGATAATGCCACTATCTGGTCTGGGAAAGTATGCCTGTGGGGGACGTTAGATGGGGTATTAGATGGAGCTAAATAGTTTTGGACTTTGGAATGACCTTCCTTCCAGGGATCTTTTGATTCACAGAACAATCAGAGGAAGTCATTGTCTCGGATCATCATCTCAGATGTGGGAAATAAATAGTCTGTCATGTGAAATTACTTTGTTTGTGGACATGCTACTATTGCCAAACCCATTAATATGAATAAATACATGATTAAGTAGATCAGTTAATCCTATTGTTCTGAGCCTCGGCTGATTCATCAGTTTAGTGCGTCTGTGTGTGGTTGGTGTCACCTCATCAAAGGATCTTGGTTCTTCATCTCAATCTCATTTCATAGCTGTTGTTCTCCCCTGTATTCAAACCTCATCATGGTGTCACCTCCGGCCTAGCCCTGCCAGCCTGCCAGGCAGCTCTTCTCTTCCTGGTTCCTGACCAGGTGTTTATCTCTCTGTCACTACACTGAGGTGGGATCGATCCTCCCTGACAATAAGAGGTGGTGTGAGCTGACAGGATAGGAAAGCAAGAGGCTGTCTGGTGGCAGGTCTCCAGACACTGTCAACCAGAGAGAAGGAAGTTTGCTAGGTAGGGATACTGTAGGACTTGCTGCTAAAAAGCCTTTGTTTCTCTCTTTCCCTCCAGTAACGTCCGGTTCCTGATGATAGCGTTGGCCTACGCGGTGCCTACAGGGGTGGTGGCAGGCTGGTCAGGAGTTCTGGACATGATCCTCACCCCTGCCAGAGTCAGCCAGGTGAGGAACACACCTGACCCAACACCCACAACATGTCCGCTGGGTTTAGAACATACCAAACATACAGGATGTCTGCAAAGTTGAGGAGTCTATTCCCAATTATTCTAGCATTACTCACTTTATTCACTCTGAATGGTAGTACAGTAATAGCAGTTCTGGAAGACAATTTAGACATATTCAAACTGATCATTTCAAAGGGCATTTATTACAACAGAGTATTTCTAACATCTGCTGCCAATTTCCCCCAAATGATCTGCGCTGGTACAACACACAATGAAAAACGTTCAGTGTTGGTGCTCACTTATTGAAGCACTAAAACGGGACTGCTAGCCTTCCTGAAAACATCCCCATCATTCTAAAAGGGCATGTGATGTGGCACATTTTGGCAGAGGCAAACACACAGAGTGTAATTTCTCTTGCTGAAGTGAACGTTTACATGCCAAATAACACTGTATTCCATACATAGTGCACTATGGACCTTGGTCAAAAGTAGTGCACTATCTAGGGAGTAAGATGCCATTTTGGATTCAGACTCTGTAATTTCCCAGATGGAAATGGATGTTGACTCATAATTAACCCCAGTGGCCCATGCCATACATTATTGACATAACTTCGAGCCAAGCATGGCAACTCAAAATATCTTCTTCACAAATTCCTTTTTACTTTCCAATCCTGGACTCATTAAAAAGCAGCAGGCCCTTGTGAATACCACTTTGAACTTCAAAACCCACCCTCAAAAAATACCTAATTACAAGTTTTTAAAACTATCCTCCATTCCGCATAGGCTTGTTTGGTTGGTTGGTCCGTCCTCTTCTCTCTCCTATCGGACCATCTTCTTCTCTAAGTGTAGCTAACTTTTTAAGGGTCTAATAAAACATGGGTGGAATCCACAGCACATGATTTGCATATGGGAAAATGTGGAGCATGTCAAGAAAGCGAGGCACTTAACACTTTAGATTCTTAGCTTAATTAGACCGGCTGCATCTCAGACCCTTCAACGGTACAGGATTAGCATCAGAGATCCAGGATGAGAGAGAACGAGAGGAGAGATGTTGGGATACAGAGCAGAGCACCCTCTACTTTTAACACGATCGTAGTGGCTCAAAGGAGACAAAAGAGGCTTCTTTTCAAGGTTACCGTCAGACAGGTACTTGAGAAGAAATCACAAAGCTGTGGGATAACACACACACTTTCGCTTCGCTATCTTTCCTTTCTGTCAGAACCCACAGGTAGTATCATCAATTCTTTATACTCTTTATGTCGTACAGTTTCATTTGTCGTCAAAAGGAAATGTTAAGGAACTTTTCTCATCCAAGTTGCCTTTGTCTGGCTGTCTAAAGATGGTGTCACAAAGGTGCTGCCTTACCTAAACTCTATACAGAGTTTTTCCCAGGCTCAAAACTTAGAAACAGAGTTGTTACAATACATCACTACGGCAGCATTCACTTCTCAGAATGTAAGGAGTGTAAGTTTGACTTTCAGTATGTTTTATGTTTGATCTTGATTTTAGAGTTTCACATTGCAAACCACACACTACTGTAAAACACATTAGCCAACCTAACTTACGATCCCGTACAGCCTGCAAGGTGCCTTGGCACCACCAAACCATGACCATATTCTGATAAGATGCTATCAACAGCAACATTCATTGAGGAATAGATATAGATATAAGGTGTGAAATGATATCTCTATAGATGTGACAGTCTGACACACATACTAAACGTATTTAGGTCAGGGATCAAGAGGAAAACAGTGCTGACAAAGTGGGTGATGTGATACACACACACTCTCTCTCCCTCTACACTACACGCTGTGAGGTCCCACTGTCATCCCAGACACAGCTCTCTCTCTCTCTGCAGCGAGGCGATCAATACAGAGGTGCTGCTTTAGCCCCTCGTCCCCCTTCACTGCCTTCCAATCACCTCCCAGCTGCTCTCCACTTCTCCACTCAAATGCCACTTGCCAATCTTGCTGCTGCCGTGTCCCTCCAGCCATTGCAGCGGCCGTGCTGTTTTCTGCATTCCCATTAACAGGCTCTGTTCTGCAGATATCAAACACTGGTTTCAATCTGCCGCCATGTAGTACATCCACCCACAGGGGAGGTGTGTGTGTGTGTGTGTGTGTGTGTGTGTGTGTGCAGACAAAGCAGTCAGAGCATTTTTTTTTATACAAAAAAAATCTGTGAAGGTGTCTACTTTGTTTTTCACCTCTCTGCGTCATCCTGTCTTTCCCAGAACACACAAACCCTCACCTCCACCGTCCCCACCTTCCTCCTAGCCTTCTGAGATGGTTTCCTGTTCATTTTGGAGCTGTCCAACCTCAGGTGGTTCACCCACCAGTGGCAATGACAGTGTCAACCACCACGCTGCCTAGCTGATGAGTAGTGGCCGTTTGCAGTGTCTCTAAGGTGACCCTTTCTTCCTGCTGACAGAATGCATTCTGTGACATCCCATAGCGTCCCTCTCCACACAGTGTGTGCATCCCAAATGGCACCCTATTCCCATAGTGCACTACTTTTTTTTACCAGAGGCCTATGTACGGAATAGGGTGCTATTTGGGACACAACCTGTGTCTCCTCTCCCCACGGGGAAGGGAAGTGATCCTATAAATAATAGCATTTTGCACAGAGACAAGTATGGGGCAGCAGCTGGGGATATGTCATGAGAGAGTAGTATGCTGAGGACAGGTGGAAGGGATGGGATGGTTGAAGGGGCTGGAGTTTGGAACGTGACTTGGGAAGGGTGGAGCAGATGAAGCTGAGGTAAGCCTGGACTATTGTCTGAACTCTGCAGGAGCCCTCCCTCCAGACACCCAGCCCAGTGCTAGACAAGACAGTGTCCTGAGGCACGTAGCTTTGTGTCGCTGTACGTAATTAGCATCGCTTTAAGAACACGGTCCCACACTGCGTTAATCACTCATATGTAATTGCTCCGTTAATGGAGAGTAAACATAAAGTCGCTACGCAGAGAAAAAAAACCTCTGAAAGTTGATACTTCACCTGAAAGCACAGCAGTGGCTTCAGCTTTCTGTTTACAGAGAGGCTTTCTGCATTGAGAAAGTCACTGTTGTGAACTCCTGGTACTTTTCCTGATCTAGAGTTACATCTAGCTGTGGTGGTTAATTCTGCTGCCTCCAGACAGACGGTGAACTGTAACCCTTATGCATCTCTAGGATCGATTTTGACTTTTGAATAAGAACGTATAAGAGAGGAAAGCTGATCCTAGATTAGCACTCCTACTTTTAAATGCTTTGTGGCTATGGGCCCAGTCAGAGTGGTGGTTGGTTATGCCTCCAGACAGGCAGGCAGGCAGGCAGACAGGCAGACAGTGTACCAACTAACTTCCGTGGTGTCTTTTGATGCTATCCGTGGTTACCTCTGAATGAATTGTCGTGCAACACCCACGGGTAAGTGCCATGATTACTGGCTTAAAAGGCTCAGAAACAAGAGAAAATTAAAGAAAGACAAATAAGTGAATGTGCCAGGAGCCTGAAGCCCTGGCTTCCACACCATACATAACTTCGGCACGGAAACCATTTCCTGGTTATTGACACAGTAGTAACAACGCGCATGATTATTAAGCTGAGCACGGACAAATCAGGCCTGTACGGCTGCATCTAGGACTGAGCATATTGCAGTTAATTAACCACACACACACACACACACACACAAAATGCTATGATCTCTTTCCTGACACTTAAATAGCATGCAGAACGATTTGCATTCAGCTTCACAACCTTTGTACCTTTTCAAGAAAGTTTCAGAAAAGGCCTCTAGACCACAGATCTCTTCTGTACATGATGCTTTATTTACATTCTGCTCTAATCTTGTTTATACTCACATCTGGCCTCTTTCAACATGGCTCCTCTTTTTTTCTACCTGAGTTATAGCGTAAGGTAGATTGATGTGAACCGCAGCACACCTTCATTGGCACTCAGCTTCCCCAGAGAGGTTTGTGTGTGCGTGTGTGTGAGAGCGTGTGTGTTGTGTGTGGATGACATATTGGCCTCCGTCTGTGATGCAGTCAGTCTCTCATGCTGATGCTGCAGCAGTAGACCCTGGGTCTAGTTCAGTAGGGAACACTGTAGAAAAACATTTTGCAACACAAATCTAACATCTCTCTTCCTTTTGGGCAAGTTGTGGTACATTTACATTTATATTTTTAGTCATTTAGCAGACGCTCTAATCCAGAGCGACTTACAGTAGTGAATGCATACATTTCATTTCATGCATTTATTATTTTTTATTTTTTTTTGTACTGGCCCCCCGTGGGAATCGAACCCACAACCCTGGCGTTGCACACACCATGCTGGCGTTGCAAACACCATGCTCTACCAACTGAGCCAACTGGTAGTGTTTCCCTGCTTTACTCTGTTTTCTCCCTACAGAACAAGACCCTGGTCATAATGTTTGTTTTTTCTTTTCCATCTGTCAGAGCAGGCGTTTGTCTGTGATGAATCATCACATTGACACCACCAGCCATTGACTCCCACCACTATCAGAATACAGGGTTGCAATTTACCCTGGGCTTGATTGACCATTTTCCCCAGTCTTCAGACACAGTGCCTGCTCTTTGTTTAGCCTCGGTCCCCTGAGCCGTGTTTGGCATGCTGAACATGGAATAATGCTCCTCTCTTTCTGTCTCTCGTTCTCGCTTCCACACTCTCTTCCTTGCTATCTCGTTCTCTGTCAATACCCTCATTCTCTCTCGATCTCTCCTTTTGTATCCATCTATCTCTCTCCTTCTCTGTCTGTCTCTCAAGGTGGATGCTGGCTGGATCGGGTTCTGGTCCATTGTGGGCGGCTGTGTGTTTGGAGTGGCCATGGCCAGGTAAGCAACAGAAACAGCAGACCATTTCCATGTGGTTTAGCATTGTAGCATGACTTGACCTGAATGTGCCCACAGATAACCCCTGATGGGGTGTCAGATATTTGATGTCCTTAAAGGCCCCGGACAGTTTTCTGACTCGAGATCCGTTCGCTTAACTCAGATTTTCTCCTATTGACGTCACTGAATGAATTTTGTGAAAGTCTGAGTTGAGTGTGCTGATATCAACGGTGAGTCCGGCTTCTAGTTAGAGGTTGTCTGGAGTAGGCCCAGTACAGTCTGAAGGTAGGCTGGGCTTGGACTGAGCCTGACTACCAACTGCTAGCTCTGTCCAGCGATGTGTGAGGAGAGATCCTCCTATTAATAAGCCTGTCTCATCATTTCAGTCCTAAACCATCTCCTTGGACCAGGTGAGCCGTCAAATTGGAGGATAAGCATTTATCGTGAACTCCATACACTCACTTAGTATCTTCAGATTAAGTATGCATGAAAATACACGGCCCATGTTTGGTCGTAATAGCTTTGGCTCTGCCTCCAAGGCCTGTCAACAAGATTAGCAACTAGAAACCCATTACTAAGCATGTTCACAGGTATAAATTAGTCTATTACTCTGTCTGCTTGTGCTGCATTCCAGTCTGGTTCTCTCACTTTCTTGAAACATTACTGTGTTTAGTGGTATTGGAGGGGGGTAGGCGGGTAGTCTCAGGGTGTGTCCAAAATGTCTATGAGGTCTGGTCAAAAGTTGTCCACTACATAGGGAAAAGGGTGCAATTTGGGACGCACCGGCCGTCTCAAACCCCTTAGTTCACCTCATCCACTCCTTCCCTCCATCTCTCTTAGTGTATTAAATCCATGGTTGTTGTGATAGATGGAGGTGAGTAAGTGAATGCTAATGCAATGGGCCACATCTCTCTAGCTGATGGATAGACTGATGCACCGTAGGCCCCAAACTGTGGACTCTGCAAAAGGAAGGGATCCGTCGTCCAGTTGGCATATATATGTTCATCGCCCGGTCCAATCAGCACTTCCAGGCAGGGCCAAAGTCTCACAACGCTGTAATTAGGAAAACTAGGCCATAACTCTAGCCTTGATTCATGGAACTGTTCTGTTCTTGGTATAGGCTGGAGTGGACTGGAGCTATCTAACAAACTATTGTGTGTTAAGTATAGATCCAGGGTTAATCAGGGTTGGGTATGGTTTGCTTATGTTTGCAACCTCAGTAGATGTTGATGTCATGGCAGAGAAACAGAAAGTAACTCATTAAAGCGTCTCAGTCAACCAGTTGATTGGCTTCCTTCTCACGTCTGACTTAATTGGGCGTCTGTTGGCGGTTAGCTTGGGGAGCTGATCTGAGCAGAGCGGTGCTTCGGGTGGGGTTGCGTTCCATGTATGTGTTTGTTTGGGTTTTGCTGTGATTGGTGATGTGTTGTGTTTGGGAAGCGCAGTAGCAGATGCCCCTGTTTACCTCTATAGTACTGGGTCCTTTGTGGAATCATTAAGGTTCATTTGCCTGATGGTTTGGTGTTGATGGAGCTGCTGAGTTACAGTACAAAGCACACACACATCCACACACACACTCTCTCGTGCCTGAACGTAAGTTATAACACACCTCTGTCTCACCTTACGCCACACACACATCAGAGAGCAGCTTGCCATGGGCAGCAGAAATTCAAGAACTTTTGCTGCAGGTGTTATGGTTGCAAATACTAAGTGGTTTGCTTCCCGGGAGGGCTTTGCCAAACAAACACTCACTCCCCAACACACACACACATGCTTCCTAATATTTCTTCCCCCTGAGATGCGCCCACCACTAGATGGATGGCAGTATTTGTCACTGTGGGGGCAATTAGCGACAGGTGCTCAGAGGTGTGTCTGTCTGTGTCTGTCTGTGTGTGTGTGTGTGTGTCGTGCGTCAGAGACACGCTTGACAAATGAGCCTGCGTCGTTTAATTGTTGGCCAGCAGCTTGTGGTCGGGGTGAAACTGCTGCTTTAAGACCATACCTGGAACAGAACAGAGCTGGTGGAAATGAATAATAATAACCACCTCCCATTATCATTCGTCAAACATTATCCCCACCATTATAAGCCAAGTCCCATTATCAACCTGAGGAGAGGCAGGGGGGAAGGGAGGGAGGCAGGGAGGGAGGGAGGGAGGGGGTCAGGGAGGGAGGGAGGCAGGGGGGAAGGGAGGGAGGGAGGTGGAAGTTTTTAACCACATTTACTGCACTAGAGACCTGAGAGAAGATCAGGTATTTATCTTAGATAAACGAGGGATAAACAACATATTTAAAATGGGAAATGGAAATAACTGAATTTGTTTTGGCCGTTGTCTGTCAGTGATATCATTAGGGCCATCAATCAGACTGGTTTGTTCATTCAGTACATGCCCTTGTCTTGGCACAGAATGGAGACAAATAGACCTAATAATGATAATATCAAATGGAATCAGAATTGAATTATTCCTGCAGTTAGCCAGAGGAGAATGCACAAAATGAAATGTGATGCCAGAGATTTAAGCGTCACTATCTTCTAGCCAATAAATCTGACTCAACTGTTATTGATGTGCTTTTAATTTAGACATTACCTCACAGAAAGACAGGCGTACAGTATGCTCCAGTCTTGTCAGCTGACATTGTAGGGCATAAAGGAGTCTTGAAATATACTACTTAGATGCATGCTGCATTTATTGCAGGTGTCAGTAAACAAATTAGATGTGAGAGGGGTGATAGTAATTATGGTGGTGGTGGTGTAGGGTAGTGGTTCTCAAACCTCTCCTCGGGGACTCCAGACATTTCACTATTTTGTAATATCCCCGAACTAACTCACCTGGCTTACCTATTCAATGGCTTGATGATAGTTGACAAGTTGAATCAAGTGTGCTAGCTCTGGAATAGTTCAAATATATGGAATGACTGCGGGTCCCTGAGGAGAGGTTTGGGAACCACTGGTGTAGGGGTCCATTAACTGTGCTACTCTACCCAGTGAGACAAGGGTTTGGCTGGGTGTAGGTGGCGTATAGAATATGATACTGGTGCTGGTTGGGTAGAAGACTTAGCTGTGGTCCTCTACCCAGAGAGGAGAGGGGTTGACTGGGTAGGTGCAGGGCTGTAGTCTCTGGCACAGCCAGGGGAGAGTTGGAGTTGAGGGGAGCTAGTGGCAGATGGGTAGGAGCAGAGGCTGGCTTTGGCTGGCTAATGAGAGAGCAGACTGGGCTGGGCAGTGCTTGCCTGTCCCTACCAAAGCACCTCCTTCCATGGACCAGCATCCCTGTAGTGTTTTCTTCCAAAAGGTACATAATAGTATGTTAGGCAGACTGCTCTGTCCATTCATGAATAGAAAGTTGATCCTAGATGTTTTCTTCACTCGGACAGAACACTATGGGGGTCATACTATCAGACAGTCTGAGTGACATATGATTCCTAGCCACACACAGACAGTCTGAGTGACATATGATTCCTAGCCACACACAGACAGTCTGAGTGACATATGATTACTAGCCACACACAGACAGTGCAAAAATAAATGGTTTGAAGCGAAATAGTTTTGTTGTTTGTGAGGCTGTCCAAAACGGATTTCCCTTATGTTCCCCTGCTACAGTTTTATTGAACTCTGAGAGACTGTTTGACAAATTCAACATTTCCTGCGGGTGTTTTTTCACAAATAGTTCTTTGTTGGGTTGAACAATGTTTCTGAAGCATCTTGTCTGAGCACAACAAAACAAAGGCAATTAGTGTCTTTCCACTACGAGCTTCAATATGTGCGATGTCGGACAGTTAGGAGTAAACCTTGTCAGTCCAGGAGTAAACCTTGTCAGTAGGGTTGGGCAGTATCCATATTTTCAGACCATTTCTGTACCATACCAGGGTATACCGTGTTACCAGAAGTGCATACAGTACACGGGGCAAACACTATTTCTAAAACTTACTAACACTATTTAAAAAAAGAATAATATTGTCAACAGGGATCTTGATCCAAGAGGGGATTTAAAAATCTCTGCTGTAACCAAGAAGCTTGATATTGACATCTAGCCACTTCCATAGCAAACCAAATGCACAGCTAGAGCCCTGAGTTTGATATCATTTATTTGACACATCTTACATTTCTTATAGTTATACTTAACTTATAGTTAATCAGTGGCGTAGCACGCAGCCCTCGCGATGTGGGGTTGCTCTCAACCCCAAAACAATTTACAATAAAACAATGTGTTTACGGTATTGAAAATCATACCATCGATATTTCAAAATACCCCTGTATATGGTATAAACGATATATTGCCCAAGCCTACTTGTCAGGAGGGATAGCTCAACACATGGTCAGAGAGGAACATCTAATCAAATGGCTAGCCAGACTAATTGCCCCTCCTCCCCTTTACACTGCTGCTACTCTCTGTTATTATCTATACATAGTCACTTTAATAACTCTACCTACACTACTGTTCAAAACTTTGGGGTCACTTAGAAATGTCCTTGTTTTTGAAAGAAATGCACCTTTTGGTCCATTTAAAATGACATCAAATTGATCAGAAATACAGTGTAGACATTGTTAATGTTGTAAATGACTATTGTAGCTGGAAACTACAGATTTTTTTATGGAATATCTACATAGGTGTACAGAGGTTCATTATCAGCAACCATCACTCCTGTGTTCCAATGGCACGTTGTGTTAGCTAATTCAAGTGTATCATTTTAAAAGTCTAATTGATCATTAGAAAACCCTTTTGCAATTATGTTAGCACAGATCAAAACTGTCCTGGTTGAAGAAGCAATAAAACTGGCCTTCTTTAGACTAGTTGAGTATATGGAGCATCAGCATTTGTGGGTTCGATTACAGGCTCAAAATGGCTAGAATAAAATAACTTTCTTCTGAAACTCGTCAGTCTATTCTTGTCCTGAGAAATGAAGGCTATTCCGTGCGAGAAATTGCCAAGAAACTGAAGATCTCGTACAACGCCCTTCACAGGTCTGCGCAAACTGGCTCTAACCAGAATAGAAAGAGTGGGTGGCCCCGGTGCACAACTGAGCAAGAAGACAAGTATATTAGAGTGTCTAGTTAGAGAAACAGACGCCTCACAAGACCTCAACTGGCAGCTTCATTAAATAGTACCCGCAAAACACCAGTCTCAACGTCAATAGTGAAGAGACGACTCCAGGATGCTAGTCATTTACAACATTTAACAATGTCTACACTGTATTTCTGATGAATTTGATGTTATTTTAATGGACAAAAAAACTGCATTTCTTTCAAAAACAAGGACATTTCTAAGTGACCCCAAACTTTTGAACGGTAGTATACATGTACATACAGTGGATATAAAAAGTCTACACACCCCTGTTAAAATGCCAGGTTTTTGAGATGTAAAATAATGAGACAAAGATAAATCATGTCAGAACTTTTTCCACCTTTAATGTGACCTATAACGTGAACAATTCAATTGAAAAACAAACAAATCTTTGAGGGGGAAAAATAAAAAATAAACTCACAATAACCTGGTTGCATAAGTGTGCACACCCTTAAACTAATACTTTGTTGAAGCACCTTTTGAATTTATTATAGCACTCAGTCTTTTTGGGTAGGAGTCTATTAGCATGGCACAACTTGACGTGGCAATATTTGTGCTTTTGGGGGACTTGATGTTTGTTTTTGCAAACTTCAGCCGGGCTTGGACGTTTTTCATTGTAAGAAAAGGCTTCCGTCTTGCCACCCTACCCCATAGCCCATTCATATGAAGAATACGGGAGATTGTTGTCACATGTAGCACACAGCCAGTACTTGCCAGAAATCCCTGCAGTTCCTTTAATGTTGCTGTAGGCCTCTTGAAGCCTCCCTGACCAGTTTTCTTCTCGTCTTTTCATACATTTTGAAGGGACGTCCAGTTCTTGGTAATGTGGTGCCATATTTTCTCCACTTGATGATGACTGTCTTCACTGTGTTCCATGGTAAATGTAATGCTTTGGAAATTCTTTTGTACCCTTCTCCTGACTGATATCTTTCAACAATGAGATCCCTCTGATGCTTTGGAAGCTCTCTGCGGACCATGGCTTTTGCTCTGAGATACAACTAAGAAAATGTCAGGAAAATCCTACTAGAACAACTGAACTTTATTTGTGATTAATCAGAGTCACTTTAAATGATGGCAGGTGTGTAATGACTTCTATTTAACATGAGTTTGAATGTGATTGGTTAATTCTGAACACAGCCACATCCCCAGTTATAAGAGGGTGTGCACACTTATGCAACCAGGTTATTGTAAGGTTTTTATTTTTCATTTTCCCCCTCGAAGATTTCAGTTTGTTTTTCAATTGAATTGTTCACATTATAGGTCACATTAACAGTAGAAAAAGTTCTGACATGATTTATCTTTGTCTCATTCTTTTACATCACAAAAACCTGGCATTTTAACAGGGGTGTGTAGACTTTTTATATCCACTGTATTACCTCGATTATCTCGACTAACCGGTGCCCCCCGCATATTGACTCTGTACCGCTACCCCCTGTATATAGCCTCGCTATTGTTATTTTACTGCTGCTGCTCTTTAATTACCTGTTTCTTTTATTTGTTATTCTTATTTTTTTTTGGGGGGGGGGGTATTTTTTATTTTTTTAAACTGCGTTGTTGGTTAGGGCTTGTAAGTAAGTATTTCACTGTAAGGTCTACCATTTGTATTCGGTGCATGTGACAAATAAAATGTTATTTGATTTTGAACGCTAAAACACAAGGCTTTGTTTAGAAAGCGTGTCTGGATGGATAGGGAGTAGCAGACATCAAATATCTGCCTGCTTGCTTCACAGTCACTGGTTATCTAAATTACATCAACTCATATCATGGTGTATCGCTGTAAGCTGTCACCAGTTGTGACCCAGGGACAGCTACATTCTCCTGACACCATGACTGCTTCCCTTTTATCGATGGTGACATGGAGGCACATAAGTCACCCTGAGACTTGTTTACACTCTTTGTTGTGGTTTGAAGCATGTCATAATTTGCATCATCATGAGGATGTGGCGGGTGACACATTGCTTCTTGAAAGTCCAATATCTTGAAAACTTGACTCCTGACATGCAAAACATTTTGGGACCGTATCAACAGTGGACTAATGGAAGAAAATACCAAAATATAGTTTTTAAGTAGAGTTTTCCTTTAAGCTATTTTTGAAGCATACCAAATTAGGCAATGTTGTACGCTTTTCAGTTGTTGTTTAGAAACAGGATTGTTTTTATCTGTGTGCTCCAGGTTTACTACCTCCATCTCTGTCTCTCCCCAGGTTTACTACCTCCATCTCTGTCTCTCCCCAGGTTTACTACCTCCATCTCTGTCTCTCCCCAGGTTTACTACCTCCATCTCTGTCTCTCCCCAGGTTTATTACCTCCATCTCTGTCTCTCCCCAGGTTTACTACCTCCATCTCTGTCTCTCCCCAGGTTAACTACCTCCATCTCTGTCTCTCCCCAGGTTTATTACCTCCATCTCTGTCTCTCCCCAGGTTTGCAGACTCTATCCGGGGCATGCTGAAGCTCATCCTGGTCCTGATGATGGCTGGTGCTTCCCTGGCCTCCACCTGGTTCACATTAACCTGCCTGACCAGGCTCACACACCTACCCTCCACTGCAGGTAGGCATAGTAGGGCATGGTTTCCAGAGAATCCTAGAGCCACAATGGATACTTCAATAGAGGCACAATGGATACTTCAATAGAGGCACAATGGATACTTCAATAGAGGCACAATGGATACTTCAATAGAAGCACAATGGATACTTCAATAGAGGCACAATGGATACTTCAATAGAGGCACAATGGATACTTCAATAGAGGCACAATGGATACTTCAATAGAGGCACAATGGATACTTCAATAGAGGCACAATGGATACTTCAATAGAGGCACAATGGATACTTCAATAGAGGCACAATGGATACTTCAATAGAGGCACAATGGATACTTCAATAGAGGCACAATGGATACTTCAATAGAGCCACAATGGATACTTCAATAGAGGCACAATGGATACTTCTATAGAGGCACAATGGATACTTCAATAGCAGACTTGTCCTTTAGATTTAGGAAGGGACGCATGGACTTAGAAAAGCAAGTACATCTCCTGTTTCTGTAGCGTGAGGCAGATTGATGTACAAGTACACCGCCTGGACAGGACGCTTGTCTTTCTCAGGGCCAAGCATCGATCCCATTTGTACAGTTTTTGGTATGACTCGGCGGGGGATGGAACTCCCAACCCTCCAATCTCAGGGAAGATATGGACTGCGATGCAGTAGCACATTAGCAGTTTCCCTTGAAACAAACAAACATATGAACTTCACATTCACCAGCTCTAGCATTCTCATCCATCATCATTTTCATGCTTGTCATTAGTATTCTTTTCAGTCCTCGCGCTACTGGCTGACAATGCCAAGCTAACAGACCCCAGGATTGCCCATCCACCTGGTGTACTGTGTATGGGTGCTTTTATACGTAGCTCTGGTAGGAGCCTCTTCCAAATTACACACCTCTCTTTGTTATCCCTTTTTTTGAAATCCTCAGCTTGAGCACTTATTAAATTAATAATAATGTGTCTGTTTTTTACACAACTTCTTCACTGGTTTTGTTCTTCAACGACGTCTATTATCATTCATGTAATAGTGATTCGCTGGCCTCCCGAATGGCGCGGCAGTCTAAGGCACTGCATCGCAGTGCTAGAGACTTATTACAGACCAGGGTTCATTCCTGGGCTGTGCCACAACCGGCCGTGGCCGGGAGTCCCATATGGCGGCGCACATGCATCGTCCGGGTTATGGGAGGGTTTGGCAGAGGGGGCTTTACTTCGCTCAATGCGCCCTAGCGACTCCTTGTGGCGGGCCGGGTGTCTGCAGGCTGACCCCGGTAGCCAGTTGAACGGTGTTTCCTCCGACACATTGGTGCAGCTGGCTTCTGGGTTAAGCTGGCGGGTGTTTAAAGAGCGCAGTTAGGTGGGTCATGTTTCAGAGGACGCATGACTCCACCTTCGCCTCTCCCGAGCTCGTTGGGGAGTTGCAGCGATCAGAAAAGATTAATTAAAATTGGGAGGAAAAAAAGGGGGTCAAATTTATTTTTTTAAGGTATTCGCTGACAGCCTGGGGTCTTCCCTTGAACACATTCTCCATGGTCCTACTACCATACTTCCTCTAATGAAAAGTCTCACATGTTGCGATGAAGCAGCACCATCCCCTGGGGATCAACTAGCTACAACCTGGGAGAGACTGAGGCATATTGGGAGGAACAGAGCAGCCGTGGGACACTAGAGGTTGTCTGTGTTTGATACTAGCCTGTCTTAGAGCGGGACGGGGGTGGTTGAACAAAGGGATGATGAGAGGGAAGAGGGGATATTCATTTGATGACTATGTCGTCGGTGCAGTGGCATCGCCTCAGTTCCTCTGTGACAGCGGCAGGCAGGCTGGGTCCTCTGAGGCAGCAGTGTGATTTAGAGCGGTGCTGGCTAATGAGGAGTTGATTTGGCCCAATCTGCAGTGATAAAGGAGACGAAGGAGGCTGAGCCATGTTCTGTCCCAAATGGTACCCTATTCCTTATATAGTGCACTACCATAGTACTCTGGTCAAAAGTAGTGCCCTTTATAGGGAATAGGGTGCCATTTGGGATGTAGCAATGCTCTGCTCCACAGTGATGGCTTAATCTCCTCCCCCAGCCCAGGGCCCCGGGGCTCGGCCTCAGAGCAGCTGAGACCTCGATCAGTGGTGGCCAAGACACACAGGCACACAAGCATGGACACACGCACAGACGCTGTGCGCACACATACACACACACACACAAACGCGTGCAAACAAATTGGGGACACATACACACACATGCGCACGCACACTAGATGAGATGCACACACATGGGCACCCGCACACACATACAAACACACACACACACTGGGGGAATCAGCCAGCAGCATATGGCACTTACCAACGCAATTTGCCTGTGCCCTGAGAATAACTAACTGTAGTCAATCTCATGAAAACACAAGCTGCACAGCAGGTGGTTTGCCTGTTTTTCCCCCCATCCACCACCCACTGTTAAACCACCATTGTCTTGGCTGGAATGACATTATGAGTAAGCTTTGATATGTAACAATGAGAACTTGGAAGCCTTCTCATGGTGACACTGTTCTTATGGTCACACTAGACTAGTGTCATCTCATACTAGTTAAAGTGCCATATGTAAAAAGGGCTTTATAAGTCACATTTGATTGGTTAACCCATGAATCCGTGTCCTCTGCTTTATAAAATGTGATGATTGATTGATTGATTAACCCCCCTCCCCTCTTCCCCTCAGCCACCCTGTACACCTCCTGTATCCTGGTGGGCATCTTCATCAACAGTAGTGTGCCCATATTCTTTGAGCTCTTCATCGAGACCGTGTACCCCGTGCCAGAGGGCATCACCTGTGGCGTGGTCACCTTCCTCGGCAACCTGGTCACCGGTTGCCTCCTCTTCTTCCTCACCTTCTACAGCACAGGTAAGACTGACGGGTAGAGTACAGCTACAGCACAAGACGGAAGAGAAAGAAGTGGATAGGAGAGAGCTCTAGAGCAGTGGGTTAGATTTACATCCAGGTCAAGAGGTCAGATGTGCCTACATATCCCTAAGGATAACTTTCAATCTTAACAAATAGATATAAGAATTAGATTCCCAGACTTTTTAAGATGTATTATAATAATTAGATTCCCAGACTTTTTAAGATATAATATTTATTTTGATTATAATAAAAAATAAAAATAAATGTTTTCTCTCTCCCAGCCTGGGAGGTTCATGTATCATTTGTAAGCAGAGCACATTACAGAGGATAGACTATCTCTACCTCTATTTCTCCATCATTTTCCTGGTTTGAACAGGAGCAGGTCTGGAGCCTGTAGAAATATAAAGTCAGTGGACCTGAAGTATCAGGCCTCCTCTCTGTGGGTGCATCCCAAATTGCACCCAATTTTCTTCATAGTGTACTGCTTTTGACCAGGCCATGGTCAAAAGTAGTGCACTATGAAGGGACTAGGGTGTCACTTGGGAAGAAACCTCTGTTTCTCTCCTCTGTTAGCTGAGCTACATTCTGTTTGCAGAGCTCTTTGTCTGATTGTCTAACCTTCCAGTAAAGGCTAATCACAAAGCCACTTCGGTGCAATGATGAATAATGCTTCGAAAACTTGACAGCATTCCCCCCTCAAACCCTTTTGAGTAAATAGATAGAATATATACATACACATATTTGTGCGAACTGCATTACTATTCATGAGATTCACTGGGTCCCCCAGAGTACAGGGGGTGTACAGTCTGGCTGGTCCCCCAGAGTACAGGGGGTGTACAGTCTGGCTGGTCCCCCAGAGTACAGGGGGTGTACAGTCTGGCTGGTCCCCCAGAGTACAAGGGGTGTAGTCTGGCTGGTCCCCCAGAGTACAAGGGGTGTACAGTCTGGCTGGTCCCCCAGAGTACAGGGGGAGTACAGTCTGGCTGGTCCCCCAGAGTACAGGGGGTGTACAGTCTGGCTGGTCCCCCAGAGTACAGGGGGTGTACAGTCTGGCTGGTCCCCCAGAGTACAGGGGGTGTACAGTCTGGCTGGTCCCCCAGAGTACAGGGGGTGTACAGTCTGGCTGGTCCCCCAGAGTACAGGGGGTGTACAGTCTGGCTGGTCCCCCAGAGTACAGGGGGTGTACAGTCTGGCTGGTCCCCCAGAGTACAGGGGGTGTACAGTCTGGCTGGTCCCCCAGAGTACAGGGGGTGTACAGTCTGGCTGGTCCCCCAGAGTACAGGGGGTGTACAGTCTGGCTGGTCCCCCAGAGTACAGGGGGTGTACAGTCTGGCTGGTCCCCTGGAGTCGTGCACTGTAATAGGGTGCTATTTGGGAGGTAGACACAGTGTCGACTATCAATGGCCAGGCTGTGTCAGATGGAGATGTCTGTACTGTAGGATCAGCAAACGGACACAGGCCTCAAAGTATACATTTTCCTCTTCTAGTTGGTGGTGGTAGTTGATGACATCTTGGTGGATGTGTACAGATGTGTGCTGGATGCTGCCCATTTGGTGGGAACAGTGTTGGCAGCTTCCTACCCTCTTTCCCTCTGACACCCAGGAGATTAAACTGAGATGAGAGTGCTTTGGTGAAGCTTTAGCTTTTAAAATATAACCCTGCTGTGGTCACAGACAGTAATGTGGTTTATGTTACCCCTGGGTCTCTCGCTCCATCTCTTCTGCACGGAGTGATGCTCAGAGACTATACCCAGCTGAGACTGGTCTGAGATCTCGAGTTCAGACTCTTGTGGTATTCCTGTGAGGACTGGACACTCTTGATGACTGCCAGTAGCTCGGCCCTATAAAAGTAGAGCAGTTGGTGTTCCTCAGGGATCAGTGTTAGGAACAATTAATATGACATGTACATGTCCCTATAGGAATTTAGACCATTGGTTTACATGTATTTGAGACAACTTATTAAAAGGTAACAGTAAACATGTTGTCCCCCACGAATTATGCAATTTTGTCAATATTGGCTCTCTATGGCAAGATGCATCATTCACCCAAGTTTCGTCAAAATCGGGCCAGTGCTGTCTGAGATATCGTGTGTGACGAACGGACAAACGTACTAATGGACGGAGACGTATCCACAGTCCCTTCCTCGATTTCATTGTGGGGGACAACTACGACTAAATCCAGTTCCTGTTGTCTCTGTCCTGTTTATCAACTAATGTGGATGAACTGAGGATAACATTCAACCACCACAAAACAGAGATTTGTAAGGAAAATTACAGTATGATAGCACAGGAGGTTGGTCGCACCTTAATTGGGGAGGATGGGCTTGTGGTAATGGTTTGAGCAGAATGGTATCAAATGCATCAAACACATGGTTTGATGCCATTCCATTTGCTCTGAGCCATCCTCCCCTCAGCAGCCTCCACTGTATGATAGGGCTACAATATTTTCTTTTTTACCTCTAATTCATCCTTCATTCATTTCAGCCTTATACAGTAATCGATGTGGCATATGCGGTGGTGTGGAATTAAAAGCAGAAGAATTCCATATAAATCTTTGCCTTTTCAAAATCAACCCCGCTCCATCCTTCATTTTAAATTGGCAATCTCAGCCTCAAAGATGTTCATTTATTTTTTGGTTACAGTTGATTTAAAATTTCCATTCGCTGCTCACTGCCAAAAGAACAAATTCTGAAGTATCAATGGTTTAACTTCTTAAAAAAAAATGTTTTTATACGTATTGTTTTAATATTGAAGGGTTGCAAGGGTCTCGGCTCAGCGGGTCCCAACTTCCTTCTATTCCAGCAGAGTATTTCAGGGTGCCTCCCAAATGGCACCCTTTTCTCAATATAGGACTGAATCTGTCTGAAAACATGAATGGAGACAACATTGGCCATATGAATGCATATAGCTACAGCTGTTGGTACTTTAGATTTCATCGTCTCTGTGTTTGTGATTTAGCTATGGAGTGGTGGGTGGAATACAAAGTAGGGAGCCTTATTGTGAAGTGTAGCGTCAAAGATTCCTCGTCTATGTGGAGGAGTTAGAGGTTGTGTGGGATAGGCAGCTATATCGTTGGGTTTGTTGCCAAGACTTCTACAAGGGAAACAGACCGAAAATAATTGCCACTTTTCTTTTTATTTTAAACTTAGTTTTTGTCAAACTTTGCTGTATTTGTCTGAAGTACAAAACTATCAGATTAATATCATGTTGTGGAATTCCTAACCTTTTGTGAATGTTATGGAGGCGTCGGAGACTGTAGCTCCACGTTGATCCATAACAAGCCTTTTGTTTTGCAGTTGCACTTTTATTTCTGGGATGTTTTTGAATGATCATCGTGGGAACAGCTGACAGTATAATCAAACACACCCTATTAGAAACACACAGTCATATTAAACAGTCTTAATGTCTACCCACCCAGTCGGAACATTCTGACAGTAATTGAAAATAATTATTCTCATTTTGTTTCATTGAACGTTTTATGATTTCATTTCATTTATTTCTGGCTAATGTCAGCCAGTCAGCCAGCTCCATTCCCCTAAAAAACAGCTCTGAAAAGCTACATCCATTTTAAAACGCAGCATTATCGGCCACAATTAGGAATAATTCCAGTATGATAAGCGGCTTTGGCTGATGTCCCAGGGCGCAGGGTGAGGCGTCAAAATATAGCCAGAGGGAGAAGTGAAAACATAATTTCAATTGTCCTTTCTAACTGTCAGTTGGGTATTATCACTGAGCTACTGGAGCTATGATAGCCTGCATCAGCGCATCTCTCCCCAGAGGCTCTTTCATTATTAATGTACAGAAAGGGAAATAGATTCAGTCCACTTCTATTCCCCTGTGTATTGCTGTTCAAGCAACATTCTACACACTACAGCCCCACCACTCCTCACTGACGATGTCAGTGGGACCATGACCGCACAAGCCACTTCTTTACCACCAAATACCTGTTGGTAAGCATACAAAGACACATTAGCATTCATTCAGACTCCACACCCGTTCACATATCTCTCCTCCCTTAATCTCCAATCTAAATGGATTAATCAGGGGCAGGCGGGCTGTGGTGACAACACAGTCAGAGAAACACAACTCCGTTAACGGGCCTCCACACCACTGCCACACCAACAGGTTACTGAGCTAACTTGATTAATGACTGTGCTACTGCACAATGGAACATCCTTCACCTTTTCACTTCTTCTGTCTTCAACTGTGTTCTGGATCCACAGATGTTCTCTCTCTGTCCACTGTGTTCTGGATCCACAGATGTTCTCTCTCTGTCCACTGTGTTCTGGATCCACAGATGTTCTCTCTCTGTCCACTGTGCTCTGGATCCACAGATGTTCTCTCTCTGTCCACTGTGTTCTGGATCCACAGATGTTCTCTCTCTGTCCACTGTGTTCTGGATCCACAGATGTTCTCTCTCTGTCCACTGTGTTTTGGATCCACAGATGTTCTCTCTCTGTCCACTGTGTTCTGGATCCACAGATGTTCTATCTCTCTGTCCACTGTGCTCTGGATCCACAGATGTTCTCTATCTGTGTGTCTACTGTGCTCTGGACCCACAGATGTTCTCTCTCTCTGTCCACTGTGCTCTGGATCCACAGATGTTCTCTCCCTGTGTGTCCACTGTGCTCTGGATCCACAGATGTTCTCTCCCTGTGTGTCCACTGTGCTCTGGACCCACAGATGTTCTCTCTTTCTGGCTTCAGGAAGAGGCTCTTTTTGTACCCTAGTGGAGACACAAATGAAAGGATAAGCAAGAAAAAATCTTATTTTCCTTCACATTGTCCTGAGGAGGAGCCTCTTACTCTCCTCCTTATGTCCCCTTCCCCTCTGGACACTATGAATGTTTTCTGTGTAGGTATAGGCAGCAACAATAAGTGAAAGAGTAAGCCAAAAAGGCCTATTTGTCTTCTCCTGTGTGCAATGCACCCTTGTGGATCTATTCTGGCTGACTCACTCTGAGATGTGCCAGAGGGCCAAATCATATAATTTACCCAAATAGGCCAAACGGCTGACCTAGCTTGAGTCTCACTTCTCACCCATCGATTGAGCCGCTCACTTCAGGGGCAATTGATCAACTGCATTATAGGACCGGGCAACTGAAATTGAAATGCCCTGCAGGGGGAATTAAGATGCATGCTCTACTCAGTTTGGTGTGTTTTGACCTCATTTCTCTATATTTAGTCCTGCTGGTTCTTTATCAGGGCCCTGCCAGCTGCTGGAGGGCTGTCATCTTCTACCTTATCAGGCCGTGTGGTTCCTGTCTTAGTGGTAGGGGTGCTGGGCACCCCGCTCAGTTTCTCTCTCTCTCTCGTTTAGTCTCTCTCTCTGTCTCTCTCTCTCTGATGTCTCTCTCTTTCTGTCTCTCTGTTTCTCTCTCTGCTCTCTCTCTCTCTTTCTGTCTCTGTTTCTCTCTCTCACTCTCTGGTCTCCCTCGCTCTCTCTAGTGACTCTTTTTCTCTGTATTCCGTCTCTCTCCCTCTCTCTTTCTAGTTCTCTCTCTCCCCCCACCCACACCTCTGCATCATGTTGAGAGGGCATGCCTAGTGCTGTGCAGCTGAAAGGAGACCTATCGATTTCTTTCTGGGGCAGTAACAGGAAGTAATGTGTCTGTCAAGGTATATGTTGCTCTACGTGTGTGTGTGTGTGTGTGTGTGTGTGTGTGTGTGTGTGTGTGTGTGTGTGTGTGTGTGTGTGTGTGTTGAGGTAGAATCATGGCTCACACCAATTAGTCCCACTCTACACGTGGCTTTCCATTACCTCTTCATTACAGGCTAGCTAGGGCCACTGGAGCTTAAACAGCAAAACAGGAGCGAAAAGGAAAAACATTGGGGTTCAAGTTTAGTTCAGTGCTGAAAGGGAAAACCGGCCATTACTGACATTATTTAGATGCATGACACAAAGTTCAGCCAATTTCTGAACGATGTCACCCTCTAGGCTTTACATTGCATGATTAGGGCTTGTTTTGAGTTAACGGACATGAATAACTTCCACACATGAAACTATTAGAACACGTTATACTACTACTATTGCATGTCGTCAGTTGGGTTTCTACACAGTCATGAAGTCAATACTTTAACTATATGATTGGTTGTTCTTGTCGTCTGTTATAAAGGTCATTGTGATGCTGATGTACGATAGTGTACCGGTGATGACTTGCCTGCAGTGAGCATAGAGGTACAGATGTAATGAGTAACCTTCAGTGATCTAATTAACCTTTTCCATCTCTCCTCAGAGTTGTCGTGGCTAAACTGGTGTTTGACAGGCTCCTGTGCCTTCAGCCTCGTCCTCATCCTCTTCTTCAGGGAATCCTACGACCGCCTCTACCTAGACGTCTTTGTCTCAGTCTGACACACACAAAAAGACTGGAACAAGAGGAGAACAAAGACAGGAACATTTGAAACACACTGCACAAAGAAGAAGAGGAAGAAAAAATAGATTTCAGAAGTGCAACCTTGCACTCTTTTACGTTTTAAGTATAACTGTAGTTGTATATGTGTAATATGGAGGTGATTCATTGTGATTTCCTTGTAGCCAATGAGAAGTGCCAGCCAAGGGCCTCAGACAATTAGTCATTAATGTTAACTCTTTATAAGTGTCGGTTTGGCCTGTTGGTCCTCTGATGCAGCATTGTCTTGTCTTTTTTTCTAATGTAAACTACAGTGGGACCTGATCATGGCATGATGAGGGACTGTTGTTGTCTAAAGATGCACTCTGTGGCAGGTGGTTTCCCCGTGGCCTGGTTGTCCTCTGATCTTAATGAGAAAAGAGAGGCCTGATTGGCTGAGTAGCTCTAGCAGCCAATCAGCAAGCCCCACCGTGTCAGTCTGTGCTAACAAGGGACCGTATAGCATTTTAGTGTCACTCATAACTGCTGGTTATGAATTGCAGGGGGGTAAAACTGTCAAACTAAGCTGTTCTGTAAATTACCTGTGATATTACATGTATTTTAATAGTGACATATGGTCGCCTTTTTTACTATAACCCCCTCTCTCAAGACTTATGCAAGACATTTTTTCTCCCTATGGGATTGAATTGATTGGAGGCCGTGCAGGTTCCTGCCTATGTCGTCGGCTATGATTGGACACCACCCTGGTACACGCTAGTGTCTTGGGATATGATTGGATGAGCCCCAGAGAGCGCCTCTCTTGGCATGCAAAGTCACTGCTTTAAAATCTCATCTCTGTGTGTGTCGAGGCTCTGCTGCGTGGGTCTCATTGTGTTACCACACAATCCGTTTTAATGAGCCGTTCAGAATAAGGACGTTGGAAGTAGCAGTTTACCCGTGTCATTCTGACCTTTCAGCTGACAACAGGAGTCAGCCATTTTGGTTTGGAGTTGGTTAATATGCAGACGAACATTTCATAATTGTCAAATGTTTTTTGTTGTTGCTGTTTTACAGTTTGTTATACTATATAGGAGATTTTTGAATTTTGAACTAAACTTGTTTCAGTGAGAAAGGCATGTTTTTTTTAAATGGTTTTAACATGAAATATTTCTCAGAAATGTCCATTATTATTACAGATATGTATTTATTGAGGGATCAGAATACTAACACAGTAGACACAGAGACAAATACAAAGACTCTGTAATGAAATATGTGAGTACAGCTGAGACTGGCTGATTCTGTGGAAACCACAAACTATTAAGTCACTTATTAAGTCGCCACAAAGCTGCTCTACATCCAACGCACAACGTTCACCAGCAGTAGTCGCTGTGCTGAGGACACTGACAACAAGAGGCAGGTAGTGGTTCGGTAAGCACCTCCTTGCCTGGACGGTCAGGGATGAACTTGGAGAGGATGCTTACCTTCCCACAGAGAAATAACACAGATATTGAACTGATGTTCAACATGAAAAAGAGGGGAACAGGAAAGAACCACCTTTGCCCAGATTGTGGAGTGACTGGTCCTGAAAGACACTAATCTACAAGAGACTTTAACTGGGAACTTATTTTTTCAACATGCCCCCTGCCCATGCACAAGTGGGGGTACTCCCCAAAACCACTCACCAACTCCCATTACTAGGCTGTGCCACAGACAAACCACAGAACATATGTTTTTCCTGGGTGATACTGTATATAGTATGTACAGTTGAAGTCGGAAGTTTACATACACCTTAACCAAATATATTTCAACTCAGTTTTTCACAATTCCTGACATTTAATCCTAGTAAAAATTCCCTGTCTTAGGTCAGTTAGGATCACCACTTTTTATTTTAAGAATGTGAAATGTCAGAATAATAGTAGAGAGAATGATTTATTTGAGCTTTTATTTCTTTCATCACATTCCCAGTGGGTCAGAAGTTTACATACACTCAATTAGTATTTGGTAGCATTGCCTTTAAATTGTTTAACTTGAGTCAAATGTTTTGGTTAGCCTTCCACAAGCTTCCCACAATAAATTGGGTGAATTTTGGCCCGTTCATCCTGACAGAGCTGCTGTAACTGAGTTAGGTTTGTAGGCCTCCTTGCTCGCACACACTTTTCAGTTCTGCCACAAATTATCTATGGGATTGAGGTCAGGGCTTTGTGATGGCCACTCCAATACCTTGACTTTGTTGTCCTTAAGCCATTTTGCCACAACTTTGGAAGTTTGCTTGGGGTCATTGTCCGTTTGGAAGGCACATTTGCGACCAAGCTTTAACTTCCTGACTGATGTCTTGAGATGTTGCTTCAATATATCCACCTAATTTTCCTCCCACATGATGCCATCAATTTTGTGAAGTGCACCAGCCCCTCCTGCAGCAAAGCACCCCCACAACATGATGCTGCCACCCCCGTGCTTCACGGTTGGGATGGTGTTCTTCGGCTTGCAAGCTTTCCCCTTTTTCCTCCTAACATAATGATGGTCATTGTGGCCAAACAGTTCTATTTTTGTTTCGTCAGACCAGAGGACATTTCTCCAAAAGGTACGATCTTTGTCCCCATGTGCAGTTGATACCATAGTCTGGCTTTTTTATGGCGGTTTTGGAGTAGTGGCTTCTTCCTTGCTGAGCGACCTTTCAGGTTATGTCGATATAGGACTCATTTTACCATGGTTATAGATACTTTTGTACCTATTTCCTCCAGCATCTTCATAAGGTCCTTTGCTGTTGTTCTGGGATTGATTTGCACTTTTCGCACCAAAGTACGTTCATGTCTAGGAGACAGAACGCGTCTCCTTCCTGAGCGGTATGACGGCTATGTGGTCCCATGGTGTTTATTCTATCGTACTATTGTTTATACAGATGAACATGGTACCTTCAGGCATTTGGAAATTGCTCCCAAGGATGAACCAGACTTGTGGAGGTCTCCAGTTTTTTTTCTGCGGTCTTGGCTCATTTATTTTCATTTTCCCATGATGTCATGTAAAGAGGCACTGAGTTTGAAGGTAGGCCTTGAATACATCCACAGGTACACCTCCAATTGACTCATATTATGTCAATTAGCCTACCAGAAGCTTCTAAAGCCATGACATAATTTTCTGGAATTTTCCAAGCTGTTTAAATGCACAGTCAACTTAGTGTATGTAAACTTCTGACCCACTGGAATTGTGATACAGTGAATTATAAGTGAAATAATCTGTCTGTAAACAATTGTTGGAAAAATGACTTGTCACACACAAATTAGATGTCCTAACCGACTTGCCGAAGCTATAGTTTGTTAACAAGAAATGTGTGGAGTGGTTGAAAAACAAGTTTTAATGACTCCAACCTAAGTGTATGTAAACTTCCGACTTCAACTGTATGTTCTGAGTGGCGCTTGTCTTTTCCTTTCTCCTTGTTAATTTTTTAACTCACCTTGTAAAGTAATGGTTTTTCTCTTTGCCTCGTTGGGTCGTTCCACCAATTCAGTGCCTTTTGAGAACTGTAAAAAAAAAAAAAAAAAAGGAATTTCACCTAATTTTAACATTCTGTCAGAGCACATGTACAGTTCATAAAAACACATTTTCCCATCTCAATAGGTAAAATAAAAAATATATTTCTAGCATGTCTATGTATTGGTAATAGGGTTGACATGTTTAATCCGCTCAGAGTAGAACCATCTCACCTGCTTTTACACTGTGATTTGGCTATTAGATGTTTAATGTTTCTTTTGAAAACAATATTTAGAAGGAAGAGTTTCACCATGTTACAATGAGAGTTCAGTTCACCAAACAGGGTTGACCTTTAGAACGAGGGACAAGAACGAGAATGAATCACTTTAGAACGAGAATGAATCACTTTGTCAAAGCAACAAAATAACTAGGGCTTTACAATGATGGTGAGAACTTGTGTGGATTAAGTGGGTTAAAAATCTTCCTAGAAGTCACAGAGGGTAGACGGAGGGACATGTCAATATGTTGAATTTTGGCACTTAATCAAGACTTTACACTTTAAATTCTACACGTGGTCTATGTTAAAGGGCATTTCATTTAATATAACAGGCTTTTAAAATTCAATATTGATGCACAATTTCTACTTAAAATATCAAAGGGAGACAAAGGTACTCTTCGTGGATCGACCCTGTGATAGAACACTTTGTTTTGTCTTTATACTCTTTACCTTCAAAACCTTGTGACATGTTGCCTTAATTCCCTGTGACCTGTGCATTCTGTCCTCTCCACCCACTCTGTGATGATGAGGTAGTCAGCATGTGTACAGTAGTGAAACTCGTTCCTGCTTATCATGTATTTTGGGGGTATAGATGTTATTGTCCTGTGAAAACAAAAACAAATGTATGTAAGATTTTAAGCAGCTTATTAAAAATACATTTTGAAATACAGTATACCCACCCTTCTCTTCTCCTCCATCATCCACTCTTTTCCTCCCCTTCATTTTCTATTTCACAATGAATGCAAATGTAGACCAAGTGTAAAAGTACAAAAAACTGCAGGACATTTCATCTTCTTTTCTTCCAGGAAATATCAGCACTCATTACCCCATTTCCAGTTAATGAAACAAATGAAGATCAACATATATGACCTCACTAGTGTAAAGTCCATGAAGACGCCTATTCCCTCTAGAAGACACACACAAGACCCTCTCCCAGCTGTGCATGAAGTCATATGTATGCTATGATCAGGGCTGAATATTGGACTCTAGGGTCCCCATGCATGCAAAGGGAGGTGACCTGCTCTGGCTCATTCTGACTCACTGGCTCTCTGGATACACTAGATGCTATGATTGATTTTAGTTGCAGAGATTCTATCTTTCTCTCTCGCTCATGTTTCTCTCTCCTCAATGGAGAGATGTGTTATCTGACCCATAGGTGTGTGTTTGTCTGATTGATCTCTCTCCTAACCCGTCCTCTGTCAGGTGTTGGAGTTGAGTGCAAGATGTTCTCAAAGACAAGAGAGAGCAGCTACTGGGAAGCTGGATGTCCCAGATCTGGATAGCCTGGTCCCAGTTCTGTTTGTGCTGTCTTGCCAACTTCTTGTGACAAAGACCATAAGAGTTGGCAAGACAGCACAAACAGATCTGAGACCAGGCTATGGTGCAGCACAGCACTCTGCATCATGGTGTGCCTCAGCCTGGATCAGAACACGCAATACACAGTGCTCATGACCCAGGGGGTGAACTGGAATGCAACAGTCCTCTGTGGCAGTGGTTCCCAAACTGTGGGTCGGGGCCCACTTGGGGATCGTGGCAGGTGTCCAGGTGGGTCGCGGGGTGACATTGCCCAAATGTTTTTAGAAATAAATTTTAGGGATAGAAAAACGCTTTCAGTGTAGACTTAAATGACTAAAACCAAGTAAAAAATATGTAGAAAAGATAATGGACCTCTATATTTTTCAATAATAGCCTATAGTCTTAGAGAATTTGTCAAGCTTTTATTTTGTTGATTGTAGTCAAGGCCCCATTGATTTTGAGCATAAGAACACAGCATTAGCCATGTAAAAATGTGTAGAATTGGATGAAATTAGCTTCAAATCTGCAATATTTTCTCTCAAGTTCTATGGCAAAATGCGTATAATTACAGGAAATTGGCTTTAAAACTGCAACATTTTCTTTCAGCTCCATGACAGGATGTGTGGAATTGCAGGAGTTTAGCTTTGAACCTGCAAATGTGTTTTACTTATTCTTTGCTTTGTGTATGTTTTTTCACTGCTCAACCATTAGGGTGGGTCGCGAATCAGACACCTCAGTTGGTGGGTCATGAAGCAAAACAGTTTGGAACCCCGGCTCTATGGGAATAGAGAGGGCCTCAGTCAAACACACAATTATTTAGCTTTTAGGGTAGTTGGATTGCAGTTCATTGCATCAGTGCAAAAGGCAAGAATAGTATTTATACTGTAGTGTAGTAAGCGTGGATGCAGGAGCCTCCATGTTATATTGTCAGAGAGAGAGCGATAGGACAATGATGCAGACAGTTTCAATTGTTCAGGAAAACAAAGCACAACAATTTGCCTGTTTAACACACACACAACACACACACACAACACAAACACGTCTTTGTTGTTGACAGCAGGTCTGTTGGGAGCAGAGAAGCCTGTTGGAAACAATAGTTTTCATTGTCTGACAAGCAATTTGGTGATTTTCTTTTTGGCTTTGTTCTCTCTCTCTGTCTTTCTATTCCCCCGTTGTTGTTCCTGTCTGTCATAGATTTTGAGACCAAATGGCTGGCTGGTAGAAAATAGGCCTCCCTGTCTGTCCAGGTGACATTTTTATACCCCATCATTTGTTTTCCATTCCAACTGCCACTCTTCATATCTGTGTTGTTTCTTTTATGATATCAGTAGTTTCTCCCCCATTATTTTTTATGAAAAAAACGCTTTGCTTCCCTCCATCCTTGGCAAGCATGCAAGTCTCCTGTGTCTCTGTCTCCTTGGCACTCCCTTAGCTAAAGTATGTGTCTTAACTGAAAACCTTGGATTATGAAAAATGGGCTGCACTTTCAAATGGCTCATTTAGCATAAATGCTATCGTATTGGCTGTAACTTATCTTCTACATATTACTGGCCTGTAGTGTTGATGAGGATGGATGGGTTTAGGGGCCGGAGCTACGAGCTGCATGACAGCTGGATCCTAATTGGAGTATCCATCATGAGTGACTTTGAGGTGTATACACACACACACACACACACACACACACGCAAACACACACACACCATCAGAAGTGACTTTGAGGTGTTCCCTAGCATGTGTCTGGTACCCTCCAGCCTCTATCTTTTGGGGACATATCTTTAAATAAATCCCAACATGTATACAATTTTAACCAGAAGACTAAGGATGGGGGGATAAGGGAGACAGAGGAGAAGGAAACAGATGGCCTCGTATGGATGTGTGTGAGGGGCATACTTGGAAGGAGATTAGCAGCTGGCAATATATAAAGAAATTCCAGGCCCCATATTCATAAAGTGTCTCAGAGTACCTCATCTAGGATCATATCCCCCTTGTCCTATTCATTATGATCTAAAAGGCAAAACTGATCCCAGATCAGCACTCCTACTCTGAGACGCTTTATGAATATGAGCCCAGATGTTAGACGTTTTACTTTTGATTTCATCTTTTGACTTCCTCTTAAGATAGCTAGACAACCACATATCACAGCCTCAATTTGTCGGGGCATGGACTCTACAAATTGTCAAAGCGTTTATGGTACAAATTCTATTTTTCCTGTCCACCCCAAAAAGAGCTACAGTACATCATTATTTTCAACACTTCCATTTCTAACTGTAAAAGGTTGAAAAGCAAGCAGACAGCCAGACCAGAGTTCAGTCTCCTAACTGTAATGTGGGGAGACAAGGCCTAACGGAATCAGCATGTCCTCAGAGTTAAGGCAATTATGATAACCAGGCAGGCGGAAACGCCACGGCCAGGAGAACACTGGACTCTTTGATCTAGCAGGCTTCCTACTTAAATCACACACACACCTACAGAGAGATGCATGCCTTTCTTAGCTAATGCAAACAGGCTCGCAGAAAGTCACCCCAGAAGCCTAGCTGTACCTCTGTGGATTCCTGGGGAGCAGTCTCTTGCACACAGTCACACACAGCTGCACTCACACACACACAGACAGACCTTCTCCTCCTCCCCTCATCAAAAAAGTTTTTTGTTTTGTTTTGTTTCATGTGGCTACCGGACAACATGGTTTCCTTTGATTGCTGTGTTCAGACAATGTGACTCAGCACCCTGAACAAAGTGTCGGAGGGGGTACAGCCAGGGACTAAACTTCATTTCTACCTCTGGATGAAAACGTTGCAACCAGGGTTTGGCTGACTAGTGAATGTCTGAGAGCTGCAGAGGTGCAGTCAGCAGGCGACTGGACAACTGGGAGTTCATGGTGGCTCAGCAGGGGTTTGGGTGACTGAACGGTTGGTAGCTGCAAATGCACTGTCAGTAGGCAATTGAGCCACCATGGTGGGTCAGGTACTTAGTTTCCTTTGTCCCTCTGGATGATGTGGCAGTCAGAGTTTTGGGTAGGGAATGTCTGGGGGGGATGTAAAGGTACAGTTAGTAGGCGACTGAGGGTCCATGATGGATCCGCAGGGAATTGGGTGACTGACTGGGAAAGGGTCGGTCAGAGGTGTACTCAGTGGGAAACTGGGCATCCATGGTGGATCAGTAGGGGTTTGGGTGACTGAATAGCTGGGGGATGCAGAGGCGCACTGGGCTACAGCTTCGTCCCTCTGGATAAAAACATGTCAGGGTTTAGGTAGGAAACGGCTGGGGGAGAGTCAGAGGTACAGTCATTCAAAGGTGCAGGCAACTGGGCGTCCAATGTGTGTGTCACCAGCTTCATTAACCTATAGTCCCTTGTCCCATGGCGGAGTGGCACTGAGAACTCTGCTGTGACCGGCTGCTGTCACAACAGCTGTTCCAGTCTAGACCATCACTGGCCTGACGCTGACGTCAAGGACTCAAAGTCAGATGGGCTCCAAGTATCTGTCACACACAAGAGGGATGTTTCTCTACTGCTGCTCTCTTAGAGGAGTGGAAAGAGAGGGGGAGAGAAAGTAGGAGAGAGAGAGAGTGATGAATATTGAGGTAGAGTGCTTGAAGATGGAGGTAGCATCTCTCTCTCTCGTTCAGAAAGTATTCAGACCCCTTGACTTTTTCCACATTTTGTTTTGTTTACAGCCTTATTCTAAAATGTATTAAATAGTTTTTTCCCCTCATCAATCTACAGTCAATACCCCATAATGAGAAAGTGAAAATAGGTTTTTTGAAATTTTTGCAAATGCATTACAAATAAAAACTGGAAATATCACATTTACATAAGTACTCAGATCCTTTGCTATGAAACTTGAAATTAAGCTCAGGTGCATCCTGTTTCCATTGATCATCCTTAAGGTGTTTCTGCAACTTGATTGGAGTAAACCTGTGGTAAATTCAATTGATTGGACATGATTTGGAAAGGCACATACCAGTCTATATAAGGTCCCACAGTTGACAGTGCATGTCAGAGAAAAAAACAAGCCATGAGGTCGAAGGAATTGTCCGTAGAGCTCAGAGACAAGATTGTGTCGAGGCACAGATCTGGGGAAGGGTACCAAGACATTTATGCAGCATTGAAGGTCCCCAAGAACACAGTGGCCTCCATCATTCTTAAATGGAAGAAGTTTGGAACCACTAAGACTCTTCCTAGAGTTGGCCGCCCGGCCAAACTGAGCAATCAGGGGAGAAGGGCCTTGGTCAGGGAGGTGACCAATAACCCGATGGTCACTCTGACAAAGCTCCAGAGTTCCTCTGTGGAGATGGGAGAACCTTCCAGAAGGACAACCATCTCTGCATCACCACCAATCAGGCCTTTATGGTAGAGTGGCCAGACGGAAGCCACTCCTCAGTAAAAGGCACATGACAGCCCACTTGGAGTTTGCCAAAAGGCAACTAAAGGACTCTCAGACCATGAGAAACAAGATTGCCTGGTCTGATGAAACCAAGATTGTACTCTTTGACCTGAATGCCAAGCGTCACGTCTGGAGGAAACTAGGCACCACTCACCACCTGGCCAATACCATCCCTACGGTGAACTGTGGTGGTGGCAGCATCATGCTGTGGGGATATTTTTCAGTGGCAGGGATTGGGAGACTAGTTAGGATAGAGGGAAAGATGAACGGCGCAAAGTACAGAGAGATCCTTGTTGAAAACTTGCTCCAGAGCGCTCAGGACCTCAGACTGGGGCGAAGGTTCACCTTCCAACAGGTCAACGACCCTAAGCACACAGCCAAGACAACGCAGGAGCGGCTTCGGGACAAGTCTCTGAATGTCCTTGAGTGGCCAAGCCAGAGCCCGGACTTCAACTTGATCGAACAACCTGACAGAGCTTGAGAGGATCTGCAGAGAAGAATGGGAGGAACTCCACAAATACAGGTGTGCCAAGCTTGTAGTGTCATACCCAACAAGACTCCAGGCTGTAATCGCTACCAAACGTGCATCAACAAAGTACTGAGTAAAGGGTCTGAATACTTATGTAAATGTGATATATCAGTTTTTTTAATATGGAAATTTGCAAAAAATGTCTAAACCTGTTTTTGCTTGGTCATTATGGGCTCTTTTGTGTAGATTAATGAGGTGGGAAAACAATTTCATCCATTTTTGAATAAGGCTGTAAAGTAACAAAATGTGGAAAAAGTAAAAGGGTCTGAATACTTATATATACATATCTTGTGCTGCCGATGAGAGCGCCTGGACCCTGTCTGTTTACTTCCCTTCTGTGAGGTGACTGCAGCCAGTACACTCACAATTGGACACTGGGATCGAAACACATTGCCTCGCAGTTGGAGTGGCTTACATTGCCAATGGATGAGTGGGTGTGAGGGGAGACACAGGTGAGGACAGGTCTGACCAAGTACATAACCGGTTACAGTGAAAGACAGCCCTGGTATTATATATTTTTGTCATTGTCTTGCCACCTACTGTATGTTGGCAGAGAACTACCACATTATAAAGTAATTG